>NC_090884.1:15063853-15078853 GCF_036669925.1 Montipora capricornis | reverse complement strand
TGCAACCAAGTTAATTAGCCTAAGTAGACGAAGTAGTTTGGTTAGACGCATAAACTCTAAGATATGAATCATTTTGCCGGTTATTTTAAGGATTACCTTATACTTTATGAAACTTCGTGGAATTAATTCACGTGTCAACTGCACGTGAGCAAAAAATTACTGAAGCCAATTAAAATTAATCCTCCATGAAAACAAACCCTTCGGCTTGAATTTTGCCCGACAAAAAGAGCCTTAATCTTGTAATCTTATGCCGAAGGAAAACAAAAGTAGAGTCAATTTTCAATTTCGAAAACTAAAGGTCTCGTTGAAGCTTTTTTCGATCAGGGACTAGATTGCAATTTACGTTTCCCGTAATCCAGCTGGGAAAAACTTCATAATCAGACTACGAATTGTCAAGCATAAAGGTCGATTTTTAAAGGAGCTATGTCAGGCAAAATGATGTAATTAAATGCCCAAAAAGTAGAATGAAACTGTTGAACAATATAAAAGAAAAACAGAAAAAGGAAAGAGAAGCATGAATAGATACAAATAGACAAGACTGAAAAGGAAAGCATTTGGGTAATCTTGAAAAAAGTCGGCCCGACGGTTTTCAAGTTTGTGGCAAATTGCTCAGAATCATCTTGTTTGTGACGTAACGATCACATTAACATTTTCTAGTTTTTAACTCTTGATTAACACCGTGACACAGCCCCTTAAATTCTTTCCTCTTCTATGATGCAACTATCTGAAGTTGTAATCTACAGCCTTAACACCCTTGCAATGTTGAGACTCTTGAGAGTGCTGCTAATGATAGTTTTTGGCATCCTTCTCAGAACTAAAAAGCAAATCATAAATTAGTCTGTTATCATAGCGAATTTGGTTGTCTTTCACGAGAGAAATCTTTTGTCTTGTCATGAAGTGCAATCCCTTTTGCAGAAATCTTCATGTTCAAGACCTGCTGTAATCATCTGCCGGTACAAAGTATAGGAATCATGTCTGATACAGCTTGCACAAGTTTATGTCATTGCCGCTATGCCAATACTGAACGTAAAAGAAGCCTTACAGTTCCGTATCTTCGAGCACCTCCACCTTTATTATTTGCCCAGCTATGCGGTAAAACTCTGCTGTGTTGGCTCGTTGCTTTTGCAAAATGTGATAAAGAACTTGAAGATGATCACCTTTGTCTGTTGCTCTTGCATTGTGATGGAAACCAAGCTCATCTTTGGCGGAATATTCACTCGTGGTAGGGATAAAAATGTCTCTCTTTTGATCATCTGCATGATCATGTTTCCTGGCTGAAGATTTTCGCTTTCCTTTAAACAGAGAAGCTAGTCTTTTAATTTGGGAGTTCCTCTTGAATGCCAGTCTCATCTCTTAACCAAAAATGATTTGAAATTACTTGCCACGAGGCCAGGTTGAACTGTGAAAACTGATAAAGTTTTCGATGGAAATTGATTTTCATTTCACGTGACACGAACAAGACACTTTACTAGTTATATGGCTACTGTCGCGTGCATCCGCAAACTCCTTATCCAATTTTCTTCTGTCATATTCCAAACTCGTGTAAAAAACGTGAAAGGGTCAAGTTCTTTTTGCCATTTTATGTCTCATTACGACATAAAATTGAATTTTGGTGAAATGATCTGGAGTCAATACACATCGCTTTTGAGCACTTTTGATTCAGACACCAAACTTCATTAACTTCTTAACTAGTGTCGTTAATACGGAGAAAACGCAAGTTTGCTTATTGCATTTTGCACGAGGAACTAGTCTAAATTTGCCGCCAGAATAAGGCCGTTGCTCTCAAAATTATCTCTTTCAAAATGTAATAACTAACAAGTCTTTCAATTAAAAAAAACAACAACAAACAAACGAATGAAGGAGTTTCTAAAGGTTGTGGTTTTGCGTCAATTGGGAGGTAAAACCTAAGTTTTGGTAAAAGATTAAGGCAGTAAATTTCAAAAGGATTTGTGTTAACAGAGTTCAGGGAGAAGCTTCAACATAAGAACAAGTTACCTTACGTTTCACGGTATTATAGCTGCAATGAAATTCCAGGAAAAACTTTTACGGGACAAAGACTCCCAACCAGATATATACTAACTTAAATAACAGCTTAACCGATAATGTTCTTCAAGTCAGTAAACCAAACAAGCTCAGTGGAGTTTTTTATGACAAAGTTTTCCGTATCAAGCAGACTTTCACTAGAAGAAGCCAAATTGAATGGATCGTGGATTGGATCTGGAATACCCCAAGTCAATTAATTGCAAGATGCATATGGATTATAAAACTCCTTTCTGCTGCACCAAAACCTCGGTCCAAGCGAAACATTTTCCATATTAAACTCCTTCAAAGACGACTGCATACCTTCACAAAAATCGGCTCAGAAAATGTGACAAGTTTACTTTCCGTAAAAATGAGAAAGAATTTGCTCTCCAGTATTCTGGCATTGTACAAAGAGTTCACTTTTCTGAGAAGGATTCCAAAAGTTGCTACTCAAGTAACAATAAAGCAAAAAATTATACCTTAAGAACTAGCATTAGGGCGAAAATTAGATGTAGGTATTCTCCCACAGTACAAGCCACATTACTTCTACTTTCTCGTGGCTCAGGGATATTTTATATGAACATGTATTTGAAGTAGGAAGTATTACCAAATACATGACAGTCCAAATGTAACCAAAAAAACCATCAAATCACTCGGGACATCACAGGAAAGAAAAGGCAAGCGAACTTCATTTATTTGAATGTCAGTAAAATGGATTTTGGCAAAGAAAGGTTGCGATTTGCGGTCTTTATGGAAAATTTGAATCAAGCCGAGATCGACCTTTGCAAATTACGGCAGAGATATCATGAATATACCCACCATCAGTCCTCAGCTACGTTACACATATCCTATGTCATGAACAAGCTATGATGTAATTACAACATTGTCGTCCAACTGGCTACGATACGTATCATCTGTATTCATAAACCTACATTTTCCATCATCTTTGTCATATATGTTCCATGTTTTCATATGTGGGGAAAATCCCAGACGATCGGGGATTTCGCAGTTTCACGGCCGTCCACGCAGATTTTACCGACTTAATGAAAACCATAAATCGTAGACATCCCCTATAATCTGGGATGGTCGGGGACGAATCGGGAAAATAGAAAGCGTTTCTATTTTCCTGACGTGTCCCAGACTTTTGCGATTGTCGGCGATCATTCCCAACACATGAAAACTCAACCTTGTATACGGGCCGAAACGTCGGTGATGGTTTTAGCTTGTTACCAATCCTTTAAATTGCAAGTTTTAAGTTTTTGGCGCACTTTCCACTTTCCGCGAAAGTCACTATCGGGAGAATCTGTGACAAGCGTTTAGCGATTTTCCGTTACTTGGCAAAATCTGGGACGGTCGGGAAACTGCGAAATCCCCTATCGTCTGGGATTTCCCGACATATGAAAACTAGGCTTAAGTAGACAAAGTAGTTTGGTTACACCATAGTTAATAGACGGGAATGGTTATGAAACCCGACAAATTTCTTTGTTGTAGGTTTTTGTTCTCTTTTCTGGCCTTGACCGTTCACAAAACACAATAGTTGTTTACTGCGTACTGAAAAACTAACCAATAGAAACGTGTTGGTTACGTAATTCATCAGAGTGTGTGAGCGCAAAACAAAAGATTGTGCATTGTCGTCGACTTTCCAACCTAAATCCTGGCATCTTTATTTGCTCCTTTGATGTTTGCCGATCTTCAAAACCAGTCCCTTCTATTAACTATGGTTAGACGCAGAAAATCTAAGATATGAATCACTATGCCGATTATTTCCTTACACAATGATATTTCGTGGAATTACTTCTCGTGTCAATTTGCACGTGAGCAAATAAGAATTAAGCCAATTAAGAGTAATCCTCTATCAATACAAACTCTTCGGCTTGAATTTTGCCCGACAGTTGGGGTTATGGAGCGAAAAGGAACGAGGCGAAAAAAGAATTGCCGAGCGGGGAACTGGGGAAGGGAAGGGGCGGTGGAGCCTAGACATGCCTTTCTTACCGCCGATCCGCCCTGAATGCCTGAAAACTGTCAAAAAGTTGACGTCACGGATGTTTCTTCGCATGAATGCACCAGAAAGGCGACAACACGGAGCCCGCAATCTGTCAACCTTGAGCACTTTGGCCAATCAGATCATGATACCAAGCTCTGGTATCATGGATCGGCGGCATGAAAGGCAGGTCTCCAGGCTCTACCGCGCTTTCCCTCCCCTGGTCTCTCGCTCGGCTCGCCTCACTCGCCAATATTTTTTTCGCCACATTCCTTTTCGCTCAAAAACCCCATCTGCGGAGCGTGGTCCCAGAGTACAAAAGACTTAAGTCTTAACCTTGTAATCGTATGCCCAGGGAAAGCAAAAGTAGAGTCAGTTTTGAAACCTAAAAGTCCCGTGGAAACTTTTTTGATCAGAGCCTAGATTGCAATTTAAATTTCTCGTAATCCAGGATTTGTGATTTGTATACTGGTTTTCACTTTCGTGATCGGAGACCACACTTTTCTTTTTCTTTTTTTAAACCCAAAAAAGGCAAAATGATTGCATAACGAAAGATAGTTTATTTCCCTTTAATTAGATCCGGAAACCAACACAGTTGCAGTGACCGCTCATCAAAGCGAACTTTCTGTACAGCACAGGTTCCATTGATTCTAAGTATGGCGCCAAACCTACACGCTAAGCAGGTGAGTTTGAAGTTCTGCAACCAAGTTAATTAGCCTAAGTAGACGAAGTAGTTTGGTTAGACGCATAAACTCTAAGATATGAATCATTTTGCCGGTTATTTTAAGGATTACCTTATACTTTATGAAACTTCGTGGAATTAATTCACGTGTCAACTGCACGTGAGCAAAAAACAATGACTGAAGCCAATTAAAATTAATCCTCCATCAAAACAAACTTTGCCCGACAAAAAGAGCCTTAATCTTGTAATCGTACGCCAAAGGAAAGCAAAAGTAGAGTCAATTTCGAAAACTAAAGGTCTCGTGGAAGCTTTTTTCGATCAGGGACTAGATTGCAATTTACGTTTCCCGTAATCCAGCTGGGAAAAACTTAATCAGACTTCGAATTGTCAAGCATAAATGTCGATTTTTAAAGGAGCTATGTCAGGCAAAATGATGTAATTAAATGCCCAAAAAGTAGAATGAAACTGTTGAACAATATAAAAGAAAAACAGAAAAAGGAAAGAGAAGCATGAATAGATGCAAATAGACAAGACTGAAAAGGAATGCATTTGGGTAATCTTGAAAAAAGTCGGCCCGACAGTTTTCAAGTTTGTGGCAAATTGCTCAGAATCATCTTGTTTGTGAGGCGTAACGATCACATTAACATTTTCTAGTTTTTAACTCTCGATTAACACCGTGACACACCCCCTTAAATTCTTTCCTCTTCTATGATGCAACTATCTGAAGTTGTAATCTACAGCCTTAACAAGCCTGTAGGGTTTAACACCCTCGCAATGTTGAGACTCTTGAGAGTGCTCCTAATGATAGCTTTTTGCATCCTTCTCAAGACTAAAAAGCAAATCATAAATTAGTCTGTTATCATAGCGAATTTGGTTGTCTTTCACGAGAGAAATCTTTTGTCTTGTCATGAAGTGCAATCCCTTTCGCAAAAATCTTCATGTTCAAGACCCGCTGTAATCATCTGCCAGTACAAAGTATAGGAATAATGTCTGATACAGCTTGCACAAGTTTATGTCATTGCCGCTATGCCAATACTGAACGTAAAAGAAGCCTTACAATTCCGTATCTTCGAGCACCTCCACCTTTATTATTTGCCCAGCTATGCGGTAAAACTCTGCTGTGTTGGCTCGTTGCTTTTGCAAAATGTGATAAAGAACTTGAAGATGATCACCTTTGTCTGTTGCTCTTGCATTGTGATGGAAACCAAGCTCATCTTTGGCGGAATATTCACTCGTGGTAGGGATAAAAATGTCTCTCTTTTGATCATCTGCATGATCATGTTTCCTGGCTGAAGATTTTCGCTTTCCTTTAAACAGAGAAGCTAGTCTTTTAATTTGGGAGTTCCTCTTGAATGCCAGTCTCATCTCTTAACCAAAAATGATTTGAAATTGCTTGCCACGAGGCCAGGTTGAACTGTGAAAACTGATAAAGTTTTCGGTGGAAATTGATTTTAATTTCACGTGACACGAGCAAGACACTTTACTATTTATATGGCTACTGTCGCGTGCATCCGCAAATTCCTTATCCAATTTTCTTCTGTCATATTCCAAACTCGTGTAAAAAACGTGAAAGGGTCAAGTTCTTTTTGCCATTTTGTGCCTCATTAAGACATAAAATTGAATTTTGGTAAAATGATCTGGAGTCAATACACATCGCTTTTGAGCACTTTTGATTCAGACACCAAACTTCATTAACTTCTTAACTAGTGTCGTTAATGCGAACAAAACGCAAGTTTGCTTATTGCATTTTGCACGAGGAACTAGTCTAACTTTGCCGGCAGAATAAGGCCGTTGCTCTCAAAATTATCTCTTTCATGCAAAATGTAATAACTAACAAGCCTTTCAATTAAAAAAAACAAACAAGCGAATGAAGGATTTTTTTAAAGGTTGTGGTGTTGCGTCAATTGGGAGGTAAAACCTAAGTTTTGGTATAAGATTAAGGCAGTAAATTTCAAAAGGATTTGTGTTAACAGAGTTCAGGGAAAAGCTTCAACATAAGAACAAGTTACCTTACGTTTCACGGTATTATAGCTGCAATGAAGTTCCAGAAAAAAACTTTTACGGGACAAAGACTCCCAACCAGATATATGCTAACTTAAATGACAGCTTTACCGATAATGTTCTTCAAGTCAGTAAACCAAACAAGCTCAGTGGAGTTTTTTTATGGCAAAGTTTTCCGTATCAAGCAGACTTTCACTAGAAGAAGCCAAATTGAATGGATCGTGGATTGTATCTGGAATGCCCCAGGGGCACCCAACGACCAATTTGTTGTAAAATGTATTATTATACCCCACTTAATGAAAATAAATCTTAATAAGGGATCTTCAGGTGTTTTTCAGTGTTGCTGGGAAACCATTATCTGTTCCTTTGTCCTAGCAAGACACTCAAGAAATTTCCCAGCCAGCTAGATAAAATTGGTTGGTTTCCCAGCCAGCAGATCAAATTTATTTCCCTGCCAGGAATTCCGCGCGCTTTCAAATCCCTCGATCCAAAACGACCGAACAAAAGCGACAAAACCGGGACAAAACAGGTTTTTTTCCGCAAGCGAAATCACTCTGACCAGCCGTCGTATGTTTGTGACTACTCTCTGGGAGAGGGAAGGGTCTTTTTTTTTTTTTTTTTTTTTTTTTTTTTTTTAAGTCGTCCTCAGTCTTCAGAGTTTCTACGGCCAGCTTCGGGTTGAAATGCTAGAAAAAGTCAGTAATTCCCAGGCAAAACGACTATCAATAATAAATTTCCCAGCCAGCTCATCGAAACACCTGTCTTTTTAATTGCCAGCCAGCAAGATTCCTCTGGGGAGCAGATAATGTGAGGAACAGATTCGTTGGATGCCCCTGATGCCCAAGTCAATTAATTTCAAGATGCATACGGATTATAAAACTCATTTCTGTTGCACCAAAGCCTCGGTCCAAGCTAAACATTTTCCAGTTTAAACTCCTTCAAAGACGACTGCCTACCTTCACAAAAATCGGCTCAGAAAATGTGACAATTTTACTTTCCGTAAAAATGAGAAAGAAATTGCTCTCCAGTATTCTGGCATTGTAGAAAGAGTTCACTTTTCTGGGAAGGATTCCAAAAGTTGCTACACAAGTAACAATAAAGCAAAAAATTGTATCTTAGGAACTAGTATTAGGGCGAAAAATAGATGTAGGTATTCTCCCACAGTACAAACAACATTACTTCTACTCTCTCGTGGCTCAGGGATATTTTATATGAACAGGTAAAATGAAGGAGGAAGTATTACCAAATACATGACAGTCCAAATGTAACCAAAAAACCATCAAATCACTCGGGACATCACAGGAAATAAAAGTCAAGCGAACTTAATTTATTTGAATGTCAGTAAAATGGATTTTGGCAAAGAAAGGTTGCGATTTGTAGTCTTTATGGAAAATTTGAGATCTCATGAATATACCCACCATGAGACCTCAACTACGTTACACATATCGTATGTCATGAACAAACTATGATGTAATTACAACATTGTCGTACACCTGGCTACGATACGCATCATCTGTATTCATAAACCTATATTTTCCATTATCTTTGTCATATATGTTCCAAATCAATTAGCTTAAAGCCTAGCTTTCTATATGTCGGGAAAAACCCAGACGATCGGGGATTTCGCATTTTCCCGACCGTCCCCGCAGATTTTGCCGACTAATGAAAACCATAAATCGTAGACATCCCCGATAATGTTGGATGGTCGGGGACGAATTGGGAAAATCATAAGAGAAAGCGTTTCTATTTTCCTACGTGTCCCAGGTGATCGTCGGCGATCATTACCGACATATGAAAACTCAAACTTGTACGGTCGGATACGTCGGCGCCGGCGATGGATTTAGCTCGTTACCAATCCTCTAAACTGCAAGTTTCAAGTTTTTGGCGCACTTTCCAATTTCCGCGAAAGTCACTATCGGGAGAATCTGGGACAAGCGTTTGGCGTCTTTCCGTTACTTGGAAAAATCTAGGACGGTCGGGAAACTGCGAAATCCCCGATCGTCTGGGATTTTCCCGACATATGAAAACTAGGCTTAAAGTAGACAAAGTAGTTCGGTTAGACCATAGTTAATAGACGGGAATGGTTATGAAAACCGACAAATACCTTTATTGTAGGTTTTTGTTCTCTTTTCTGGCCTTGACCGTTCACAAAACACAATAGTTGTTTACTGCGTACTGAGAAACCAACCAATAGAAACGTGTTGGTTACGTAATTCAGCATAGTGTATGAGACCAAAACAAAAGATTGTGCACTGTCGTCGACTTTCCGACTTAAATCCTGGCATCTTTATTTACTCCTTGATGTTCGCCGATCTTCAAAACCAGTCCCCTCTATTAACTATGGTTAGACGCAGAAAATCTAAGATATGAATCACTAGGCCGATTATTTCCCTTACACAATGATATTTCGTGGAATTAGTTCTCGTGTCAATTTGCACGTGAGCAAATAAGAATTAAGCCAATTAACGGTAATCCTCTATCAAAACAAACTCTTCGGCTTGAATTTTGCCCGACAGTTGGGGTTATGGAGCGGAAAGGAACGAGGCGAAAAACGAACTGCCCAGCGGGGAACTGGGGGAGGGAAGGGGCGGTGGAGCCTAGACATGCCTTTCTTACCGCCGATCCGCCCTGAATGCCTGAAAACTGTCAAAAAGTTGACGTCACGGATGTTTCTTCGCATGAATGCACCAGAAAGGCGACAACACGGCGCCCGCAATCTGTCAACCTTGAGCACTTTGGCCAATCAGATCATGATACCAAGCTCTGGTATCATGGATCCGCGGCATGAAAGGCATCTCTCCAGGCTCTGCCGCGCCTTCCCTCCCCTAGTCTCTCGCTTGGCTCGCCTCACTCGCCAATAATTTTTTCGCCACATTCCTTTTCGCTCAAAAACCCCATCTGCGGAGCGTGGTCCCAGAGTACAAAAAACTTAAGCCTTAACCTTGTAATCGTATGCCCAGGGAAAGCAAAAGTAGAGTCAGTTTTGAAACCTAAAAGTCCCGTGGAAACGTTTTTGATCAGAGCCTAGATTGCAATTTAATTTTCTCGTAATCCAGGATTAGCTTTTTATCAGGCTTTGAGCAACTGTGTCCTATCAAGCATAAAGCAGGATTTTTCTTTTTCTTTTATTTAACCGAAAAAAAACACAAAATGATTGCATAACGAAAGCTATTTTATTTCCCTCTAATTAGATCCGGAAACCAACATAGTTGCAGTGACCGCTCCTCAAAGCAAACTTTCTGTACAGGGTTCCATAGATTCCAAGTATGGCGCCAAACCTACACGCTAAGCAGGTGAGTTTGAAGTTCTGCAACCAAGTTAATTAGCCTAAGTAGACGAAGTAGTTTGGTTAGACGCATAAAATCTAAGATATGAATCACCTTGCCAGTTATTTTGAGGATTACCTTATACTTTATAAAACTTCGTGGAATTTACTCACGGGTCAATTGCACGTGAGAAAAAAACACGTAAACCAATTAACATTAATCCTCTATCGAGACAAACCCTTCGGCTGGATTTTTCCCGACAGAAAAAGCCTTAATCTTGTAATCTTATGCCGAAGGAAAGTAAACGTAGAGTCTTTTCTTTGGTCAGGGACTAGATTGCAATTTAAGTTTGCCGTAATCCAACCGGGAAAAGCTTCATAATCAGGCTATGAATTGCCAAGCATAAAACAGGATTTGTTAAGTATGTCACGCAAAATTATGTAATTTCATGACACCCAAAATGCCCAAAAAGTAGAAGAAAATATTGCAATAACCACTTAATGTTGAACACTGTTAAAGAAATTCAACAAAAGGAAAGAGAAGCATGGAAGGAAACAAATGGACAAGATTGAAACGGATTGCATTTGGGTAATCTTGAAAAATCGTCGGTGCGACGTTGTTAGAGTTTACGGCAAATTGCTTGGATAAAGGTCGCTCAGAATCATCTTGTTTGAGATGTAACGATACTTTTACCAGTAAAGGAATTCCACATTAACTAAAGATTTTCCCTAAACACCCTTAAATAACGTGACATACTCCCTTTCATTCTTTCCTGTTCTATGATACAACTATCTGAAGTTGTAATCTACACCCTTAATAAAATTGTACGGTTTAAAAAGCAAATAATTAGTCTATTATCATAGCGAATTTGGTTGTCTTTCACGAGAGAAATTTTTTGTTTTGCCATAAGGTGCAATCCCTTTAGTAGAAATCTTCTGCTGTAATCATCCTGCTGTAATCATCTGCCAGTATAAAGTACAGGAATCATACAGTATCTGATAGAGCTTGCACAAGATGATGTCATTGCCGCTATGCCAACACTGAACGTAAAAGAGGCCTTACAGTTCCGTATCTTCGACCACCTCCACCTTTATTGTTTTCCCAGCCATGTTGTAAAACTCTGCTGTTTTGGCTCGTTGCTTTTGCAAAATGCAATATAGAACTTGAAGATGTTCACCATTGTCTGTTGCTCTGGTATTGTGATGGAAATCAAGCCCATCTTTGGCGGTATATTAACTCGTGGTAGGGTTAAAAATGTCTCTCTTCTGATCATCTGCATGATCATGTTTCCTGGCTGAAGATTTTCGCTTTCCTTTAAAGAGAGAAGCTACAATACTCACCACATTTGTTGGAACACCCATCCCCGTTTCCCCCTTCCTCCAATGTTGATTTCCACAACTACTAGTAGTCGCCCGAAGAATTCTCACACAACATTGAATTGGGGGAAGGGGGATGTGGTATAAGCTATGATCTTGTAACACGATGATTCTGACCATCCGCTAAGTGTTCCAACTAAATATGTCTACTATTGTAGGTATCGGAGAGCATGAACATTTACGCACGCATGCGCTGACGGAATGTTTGAAGACGAGACGAGAAAAATATGCAGTACCTCCAGACGTGGCGCTGGAGCACCGTACCAAACGAGTCATCCCGGGATTTCAGCCCGTGCGATCGCTTTTGGACGCAGTTGGCCCTTCGCTGCTTTCTGCTACCGACCTCGCCCCCTGGTACGGCATTGAGGGAGGGATATGTCGGCCCATAAACCATATGAGACAAATCTCACGCCTACTCACAGCTCCAAACCGCCCTTGTCATTACAATTTAAAGTAAGATTTCGATGGCTTATATATTCAAGAGAAAACTCATTTTACCTGTCATATGGTAAGCACTGGACTCGCAGATTACAAAGTGCACGCATGCGCCCTGCCGAAGGTAACATACATGCATGCATAAAACTTTATTTCATCTCGAATTTCAGAATAATATCTTCGAGACATTACAGCTAACACACATAATATATACAGATACATAACTAAATATTAAATAATATTTAAAGATATATTAATCATAACGAAAAGCCGCTGTACAAAATCCGGCCCTGAATTAGTTTAAAACCAGTAAACTCAGTGATACGGGAAAAATCAGGTAGCGCATTTCGCAACGTACTTAGCTAATACGTAAGAAAAAGAACTAAGACCATAACTGGTTGTTCTAGGTTTATTGAGGGACAGAATGTAATTTCCACGAAGATCATGCATAAGAAGAGAACGGGAGAGAAAACTTATTTTTCATATATGCAGGACAAGCCTTTTCTTTCTTTAACTACTTTTGTACAATAATGTGAGGAAATTTGGAATGCGCTTATTGCATAGAGATGTAGAGTTTGACTTAAGTGGTACGTAAGAGGACAGGTAATCGCAAATATAAATCTCATTACTCTCTTATTTACATTATACCGTTTCTTTGACAAGAAATTACTAAAGGCCGGACCGAATTTCCTATGATAAAAAGTCTACGTTAACAGCACGCACCTTGGCTACTCCTTAGTATCCGCCTAGAAATCATCTTCTCGCTACTTTTTCCTCATTTGATGAGGACCAGTCTCCGCTTGCCTCCTTCATGCCCATAAGGAATTCTGGGTAATTCGGCCGTTCCATGACAAGGGAAGACCCCCGATTCTCATTTCATAGATTTTCTTATGAGTGTGGAGCCACCCAGTCCTACCGGCAAAATACAGCATCGATTGAAGTTTTTAGCTTTCAAAACTTGATCAAATTGTATCGGTAGGTCCTGGAATTCGTCCACAGAAATGCCAGAGAGACGACTTCACTGGTGCTGTGAACCGCCATGTTTACAACAGAGCAATTTAGGCGTTCCAGTCTGCATGAAATCATCTCTCACCTCTGTCTCGAGAGGACCAGACACGCAAGGTTCTTACGTTACGTTTATGCCCCTGTAGAATCAACCGAAATCTCAACTCCTTGTCAAAAGTTAAACAGCATCTTAATATTTTTGGTAGGCTACAATAATCGTCACATTTGTTGGAACACCCATCGCCGTTTCCCCCTTCCTGAATGGGGGAAGGGGGATGTGGTATAAGCTACGATCTTGTAGCACGATGATTCTGACCATTCGCTAAGTGTTCCAACTAAATATGTCTAGTATTGTGGTCTTTTAATTTGGGAGTTTCTCTTGACTGCCAGTCTCATCTCTCTGCCAAAAATGACTTGTAATTACTTGCCACGAGGCCAGATTGAACTGTGAAAATTTTTCGATGGAAATTGATTTCAATTTCACGTGAGATAAACAAGATACTTTACTATTTATATGACTACAGCCGACTAGTCTTCCACTTCGCTCCAACTTCAACATCACTCGCGTCAATGAATCTCTTAATAACTGAGTTCGAGGTCCGTACTGTAAAATCACCGAGAAAATGAGGTTATTAAAGATGTCATTTTCGCTTTGTTTTATCAGGTCGTGCAGTGGACCTTTTAATCAATTTTCACTGATCACGGTTTTTTCTGATCCAACGCTGTGCAAGACTTATCGCCAACGGTTTTTGCAATGGTTTTAAAACCTCAATTTCACACATGTTTATTATAGCGGAGCTCGGCGCGCCGAGCACCATTGGTAATACTGCCCTCTAATTTGGCCAATCACAGTGCGCGTACTATCTGAATAAAGACAGTTAGGGTAACAAAATTGTCTCCTAAACTCCAGTCTTCAAGTACATGTAAAGATAAATAGCTGTAATTACCATCACCAAAAAATAACGTTAAACCCTACACCTGCCTCATTATTAGAAATAGGTAACAACAGAAGTTCATTAAACAGAAGTATCGATCAGCCATGAAATGAGGCCCATCGGTTTACGATATTGTCTATTTTTAGAACGGTTACTGTTAATAGGCCTTTTTCGATATTCCGTGCACGATTTTGCATTTAGCACGTGCAATCCCTCTTTCGGCTACTTGGTTACTGACCAATCACGAGAGTTGCGGTCATTAGACCCAGTCTGACTTGCCATTATTTGGTGGGCCTGTATTCTAAATTTAGATAATATCGTGAACTGATAGGCCAAGGCCAAATGAGAGAGATCGACCTTCGCGGTTGACGTCATTAGGCCCAATCTGATAGGCCATTACGCCATTTTGCCCTTTCTGATTGGCCATTATTTGGAGGAACCTATATTCTAAATTTACATAAAAATACAATTAACTGTTTGGCCAAGGCCAAATGAGAGAGATCAACACTTCTGGGTGATGTGCTTCTAGCAGCAAATGCTTACACTTATGGGCTATTCACATGATTCCCGAATGACTTTCATTCTGGAACGAGTTCATTCCATCCGCTCTACATATTTCTCTGTCTTTGTTTACATGACAGCGAGACGAGTTCATTCCGATTTTCAATCCGGGTGAAAATTTCGTTCTGGAATGAAATTCCATTCTGGTATCGTGTAAACAGAAGACGGATTTACTTCCGACATGAAAATCGCAAATCGTGTAGTCTATGGCGAGTGTCGCATGCGTATCATTCTGAAAATAGCCTGCACATAAGCCTGGTCGGGGTTACACTGAATCCAAACCTCACTTTTGAAATTCATATTTTAACAAATGTTTCATCCTGTATGTCGAACCTTGGTCGGCTTAACCTCGTCAAGCATGTGTTTAATCGCGACCTGCTTTTAATTAACAACTATTGGATGAGGTTGAGCATGTTAGCGATAATTATCAAGGCCAAAGTTTGTGTTACCTGCTGAAGCCGAAGGCTGAGGCGGATAACACAAACTGAGGCCTTGATAATTATCGCTAACATTTGAAAACCGAATTCAATAATTGTTTTATTATGCATATTCCTGAGCTGAGCTCCGCCATGACAAAACTGATCAAACTGCTGGTTAGTGTGTTAGGTGACGTCACTTCTGCATGCATAAATCTATTGTCTATAGGTATGACATCAATTCTACATATATAAAATCTATTGTTTGTAGGTATGACGTAAGAGAAACAGAGCAAGCAAGAATTAGCTGCGTGCTTATA
>NC_090884.1:15051353-15053853 GCF_036669925.1 Montipora capricornis | reverse complement strand
AGTGTCTTCAGCGTTATGGATGGACTGTAATTGCTAGTATTGACAGTTCAAGAAAACCATCTGATAAAAGTTCGCTAACATTCAGACTTACAGAACCAAGACAGTTACAAGTTTTCTGTGTGAGTTTGAATGAAAATGACAAATTGCGACTGATTAATGCACCAGCTAACATCAAGAGGGTAAGAACATTAATTTTTCTTTTCATTTATTGCCAGGGCTGGACCAGTTAGGTGATATTTCTAAGAGGGTCCATGGTCTCCAATACCCAACAACTCTCCTTGTACAACTGCATTCCCTGCTCAAGTATTTTTAAGATGAAAGGAGTGAATAATCGTTCATGTTGTTTGTTCCAAATGTGAAAGAAAGGGCGTAAAGGAAGCAAAAATATTTTGTTGTCTGTTATGTTCCTCTGACCCATTTTTTTTTTCATTTTGGTGATACTTATGTAAATCACCATTAATTATTTTTTGGCTGCAAATGACGAAATGTGCTTTTAAGAGTGACTGGCTGGTTTTGATATTTTTGCTATCTGCCTTTAAATTAGCTTTGACATTGGCATTCAACTATGTACATGATTTAGTTCTGGAAACTGGTGTGAAGAAAGAGACCTGGACACATTGTAAATGCATTGCTTGATTGTACAGCAATAATAATAATTAGTGGTCTATACTAAAACAGTGGATAGCGCTGAACACACGCCCTGATTGGCTTAGTGATGGATATTTACTAAGCCACCACTAGCCACCTCCACTTTAGTAAATGGTTGCTAATTATAGATATAATTACATGGGTGATTATTGAAAATTCTCTGCACTGATTGGCTGCATTTGAGGTGATTATTACACGGTAATCACTTTTTTTTTTTCAAAATGGCCACAAGCCATTTTCTTGAGGTGACCGACCAGCAAATTAATAGCAGAGCTCCATGCACGCAAGAAAATATGGTAACCCATCTGTGCAAGAAAATTTGGTTTTGCTGTCCGTATGTCCGTGCATACCAGGCACTGGTTTTTAATTGGATGGCAGGCTCAAGCCTGGTTAACTGCTAAATATTTTTTGGGTGCTTTATGTGGCCCAATGAGGCTACACGGCCATACTGAGTCAACTAAAACTCTTACATTGTAACAGCCGACTCTTTTCATTTTCAAGTGGCAAACAGTTTGGAAAATATTTTTTCCAGCATTTTTCGCTAGTTTCAATGCAGGTTTGACATACATAGCTGTGGTCAGGACCACACTGGTGGCTATGCAGTTCTTCAAGCCCTTAGCATTGAAGAGATATGCAGTAAATTTAGTTTGTTTGGAGCTGCTTTTTGGCATAACTTTAGAATAATCAAATAATCACCTAATAGTATGTAATTGTACTAAAACAATTATTCACGTTGCTTTCGCGAATAATTGTGAATTATTATTGAAATTGAAAAAAGAAAGAGATTAAGGTGGTTGCTTTAAACGTGTTTCTGAATTAATTAGACCTGCTGTGACTATTGAGTGCTTTAAACTATCAAGATGCCAATTGCTTAATGCTCAAAGTTGAAGCATGTAAACTTCTCTTTGGCATGCATCTACAAGGTGCAATCATGGGAAAAAACGTGAATTATACATAGATCCCTTGGGGGCATACAAAATTGCAAAATTAATGCTTTTTCATGACTTAAAGAAACTAGTGTTTTTCAGCAGAGAAAGAACACCCATAGGTTTTCCTGGGGTAAAATGTCTAGGGATGATGTTATGAAGGCTATTACTTTATTAATGCGTTATTCACAGGCAGTCATTACCACTGGTTAACTGTAATGGGGAACCCCACTATTTTGAACTCAGTATTTAGAATTCCCTGCTAAGTCAAACCAACGTTCATTTCCCTTGGTTTTGCTTGCTCAGAATTCCCCGCTCATTCAAAGTAATTCTTGTTTCCTATGGACTTGATTCTACCCTTTCAAGTTGCGTAATCTGCCAGTGCCATAAATAAACCACAATTTATTATAAAGTGTTCTCAAACATAGCTTTTTGGTAGGAAAGACTGTACGTGTACACATAGGATTCCTATAATTTGGCAGATGCATGAAGTTACCATCTTTGTTCTAAATTAAAAAAATGAAAATATTGTGAAATCTTTAGTTTCATGTACATGTAATACATAAAAGGCCTACCAGCATCATGATATTTTGGCATACAGTATTTTTTTCTGAACTGGTTATTAAAACCCCCACTAATTTGAAGTATTTTTTCTTTCCCTTGTGACTTTGAATTAACAGGGTTCATCTTAGTCTGCTTTTACACGTCATATTTATGTAAAATGTAGTGCAGAAAGGCCATGGGTTTTTTTCTTACCAGTTTTGTAAATTTTTGTTTTTCTGAATTAAATTAATTTTAGGTCTGTAAAGATGTCATCCGAACTCAATATGCCTTAGGAATCAAAAGGATCCAGCAGTATGGAAACAGTCTTGAATTTGAACTTCAAGGCACTCCATGGTCTAAACGTCTCGATGGCGTTCATGGAA
>NC_090884.1:15033853-15041353 GCF_036669925.1 Montipora capricornis | reverse complement strand
CAGATACTGATAGTGAATTTGATGTACTATCACCAAGTGTAAGTGCTTCTGATGTCACACAATCCTTACAGAGCAGTGAAGTTGTCATGGTCACAGATGATGACAGGGTGTCTGAGGAAACAGCGACTAATCTAGAACATGAGCAAGGTACTTCATCTGACCAATCAGTGGCTGAGGAGGTAACGGTCATAACAGTTGTTGCATCATCAGATCCCTTGACTCTTTTGACACAAGAACTAACAGATCCTTCAACCCCATCAGAAGGCAGCAAGCTTTCTCCTTCACACCTGACAGTTGACCATGATCAACTGTTTTCTATTTCTGAGCTTCTTGGCCTTTCAGACATTGATCTCTCATCTTGGGTTGGTGACCATTCAGAAAAAGAGGATGATGCATCAGTCAACCCTGTCAAAGATAAACCCCAGCCCAAGAGAAAGCATGTGTCTTCATCAGAGAGTTCCAACAATCCAGCCAAGAAAGCCAAGCATGATAGCACCAATGTGAACTCAGCCCAGGAAGAGCTTGACAGGAGAACAATCAGGCGACTGAAAAACAACATTGCGTCTAAACATGCACGTGCTACCAGGAAACACAAGGAGTTGGAACTGTTCCAAAAGGAAGAAGAACTGGAGAAAGATAATGCTCAGCTGCGAAAGCAGTTAAAAGAACTTGAACTCCTAACATTATCCTTAAGAAAAGTTCTTGTTGAAAAACTTAGTAGTGGTGCTACTTGTGCTTTGTAATCTGGGTTTATCAGAATAAGACGTGCCTGTGACAAATATATATCAAGTATTGGATTTTAAATTTGCTGTAACCAGTCTGAACACAGTTAAGAATAGAAATTTGTTGGTAGAGAAATATTTCGCATGCAGTCTCAGTGAATTGTATTGGCTTGTACATGTACAATGAAAATGTGTGTATCATTTAGGTGGGTGCTATTTTATTCTTGCGTTTACCAGGGAATGTGGAAAAATAAAATATGTTAATGGTGCAATTTAACTGACTCTAGACTTTAATAGGATTGTTTTCTCCGTTGCACTCTTGTATGATTCAAATGGGCTCAGTGTAGTGGAAGACCTTCACCATCTTGCCAATCCCTCCTATGGTATTGCCACTGTCATTGAAGATGATCAGGAGTAACCTTGCAGTACCTGTACTTCTAAAACAAGACAGCAAAGGAAACATTGCAAATTTGGGTGGTTTACACCAAAAAAGTAAGCAGAAGCACCAGCAACATATGAACTTAGCCACATCAAATTGTTCTTGATTACTTCCTTTTGTCCTTCCAAACAGTTCCCCAACTGAAAATGCAGCTGATTTAGCTTAATATTAGTGTGCTCACATTTGCCTGGTTTGTGTAAACCAGCACTTAGTGTACGGACGTATACTTTTTCCAGGAATTATGCAATGCGTTGGCATTTGTGTGTGCTCTTCAAAATAGAGGCCTGTTTAATACATTGTAACAAAGGTAAAATACTGTGGGCTCCAAACAAACTTAATAATTGTTTTAATTATTTTTGGGCTGAAAGTTTCTTTAAGCATGGGATTTTAGCTGCAAAGAAGCAGTCTGTACCATTGAACTTCAATACTTCATTGCCTTCATTGTTCTAGGATTTACCACTAGAGGAATTTAGCATCATATGAGAAAAAAAACTCTAGAGTGATAATCGCTTAGGGGCCAACCACATATACAACCTTTTTCGCACGTAAACTGTACCCTGTAACAATGGAATAATCTGTTTTCTTGGGTCTTCCTCCCTTTGAGCCCAAGATGACTTTATGGCATTCTGTCCACTGTAAACAGGATTGTTGCCCTCTTTGGTGTGGGATTGGGATTCTAATAAATTATATTAGATGTATCACCAAGTGATGTTTACATCATTCCAAGTGAAGCCAAAGAAGCCTCATTTAATTTGCACATCCAAAGGACTTGCGCTGAAGCCAATGAAATTGCACAAATAGGGCAGTCAGCAACATGTATTAATAACTCACTGAATGTCCCCATTAAGGACCTATTGAATCAAAGGAATTTTTGTGCAGTTTATGAATGTGCAGGAAAAGCAGACCTTCACAAATGTTATTGCAATCCAAAAAGAAAATTGGGGGGTAACCACACATTTTTCAAAGATAATCAACAAAGTTTGTAACATGCTTTAAAATACATGTACAAAGCAATGTATGCCATCCTTTTTCAAATTGAAGCTTACTTATCCCTGAAACAGTCATGTTTACCCCCAATTTTCTTTTGGATGCCAAGAGCACTTGCTAAGTTCTGCTTTCTCAGCATAGTTTTAAACAGCACAAAGAATAATTTAATTATATCCCTTTATTGGTATGCACCACTCATAGGAAACTCGAGTATCAAGAGAAGCGCAGAATGTAAGCACAATAGCAATAGCAGGGACCATCCTTAAGTAGTCCACATCTGTTTTTATCCCTTTGACTTGCCTGGATCTTGATTACCCCAGGTGTCACTTAAACTTCGAATTAAAATTCAGTAAAAGTGCTTTTCACTATCAAAAAAAAAAAAATGAAGCAACAAAAGCACTGTCATAGGCAACCCAAATTTATTTCTTCAAGAGAAAAAAAGTAAGCAAGGATCAACTTTGGTGCCCGCCGGCCAATATTATTTTCACATGGCTAGTTGGTTGAATGATACCCTGGTTTAATTCTGTGCTCTTATCAAATCCATACAATGATAATGAAGATAATAATTATGCAGGATGCTGTTCTTGTAACTGGTATTATTACTATAATTAATAATGACCAGACACTTTGTAAACAACATGATCAAAACTAAACAAAGAAATGGCTCAAGTGCAGCCATTTGGAACAAAATGCAAAACAATCACTTTTTGCTTCAATACTTACATGTACAGTACATACTGTGAAATTAAATACTCTTTTTTCGTGCCAAAAGTTTTATCTCACCAGTATTCTGAAGCCACAGGGGCTTTGTGAAACGTTTTTGGTTTCTCTGTCTTCAAATCAGTGAAATCCAAAAATAATAATGCAACAATTTGTTTACTTTATAGCACTCGGACTGTTTTCTGTCAGACATTGTTGCAGCCCCATTTACCTTTAGATGATTTCAGAATTATTTTGGTACCTAACTTTAAAAAAAATGGCCATAAATTAACTGAATAATTACTCTGCCTGCAAATAATCATTTTCAAATCATTCTGTAGAGTTCAAGGAATGTTTTTGGAAGTTTTGGAGGGACAAAACTCCTTTGATATAGAGCCTTAAATTTGTAACTGCAACTAAATGTAAAACCGTTACTGGTTTGTAATACCCATAAATATAATTATACAGCTACCAGGAAACATTTAAACAGACATGTCACCAAAAAATTTTAGTAAGTTGCTTCACATCTGCAAGGCTTTCTTCCTTTCAATAAACTTTCCAATATTCCATTCTGTGTGTTTCACCATATGGGGTCCATTAAAGACACAAAGAATTGTCATCTTCTCAGTGTATGTCAGGTCAGGCAGCAACTGTAATGAAATAAAAACACTTCAAGTTAAGCTATCAGTACTGCTGAACATCCTTCAAAGTGCTACTTTGACCAAAAAATCAATTCTTCTTTTTCTTTCGATTTCAAAACTGTGTTTTGAAGTTTTAAGCATTGATTTAAAAAAGACCACACACCTGTTTATTTTATCTGGAATTTTCTTATTTTAATGGTCGGCCATTACAAACTTGAGGGATGGGTCGAGGAGAAACTGATGTCACATAATCAATAGTTCAAGAATGCAATGTGTGTGTACACATATGAATTAATAAGCAGCACAACAGTTTTGGGCATTCAGACCTCAAATTCGTGTTTTGCATAATAAGCGGCATCAACACGCTGAAATTGTTAAGCGGGTAAGTGACGTCTCAAACAAGGCCTCTTTTCTCTAGATCCAACACTCTGAGGTGGAGTCGGTAGGTTTTGTATGCGAGTAATGGTGGACCGTGAAATCCTTACAAAAACTTACACTCAAAGTAAACAGCCTATGGATAAAAATCAAAGCTCAAAATTTTGCCAATCAGGTATAAGCAATGACACTTTCAAAATCTAAGGAAAAAAGAAATGATTTTTTTTTATCATAGTAGCACTTTAATGCAATGAGCTACTTTTGCACATGTATAAACTCCTTTTGCAGACAACCAACTAAGTCCTGTACCAAGACTGGTCATCGAGGCCTATAGTAAGTGAGTGTGCTTTCCTTTCTTTTTTTGTTGCTTGCCCTGCACAGGGCTTACATATACTCACAGGATATGTAAATTAAGAAGCTGGCTACAAAAGGAAACTTGCCAGATAATTTTAGGGGGTGATTCCAATGTCTTTAATTCAAGTTACAGTGTGTATTGTCAAGCTTCAAGTTGGCAAATCTGTATGTAGCTTTCCTTTTAAGATATTTCAAGACATTGATTGTTAATGAACAAACACTATCTTAACCTCTTACAAACACTCTCAAGTCACACTAGTCTGGAACAAAAGGTGTGGTCATAAAATTGGCAGAGGACAGATCATTAATCACTTGTGACATAGACAGGAACAACAACCTGGTAAACTTTAAAATGTACAGGATCAAAACGTTATTTATGAAACAGGCTTTTCCACAGGAAAGCCACTGTTAAGATGTGCACTAGAAATGAATAAATTATTATTAGTATTATCATCATCATCATCATCATCATCATCATACTGTTTGCAATGAGCATTTAAAAATTTCCCTCTATAATTACCTTTGGAGTTATTAGGAAATATTGGGAGGTGTTTGGTCGGCAAGCTGTTTCCACGACAAGTTCAAACACTCTTCTCTCATTGTTGGGGTCCATTCCCTGAAGAGAAAAGAAAAAAAAAATAGTCCCTGAAAATTGTTTCCATATTCAAAATTCTCCTCCTGCTGAACAACTTTCCCACAGCCTCTATGAAACAAGCAAGCTTGACAATTAAATTTGTTTATCAGTAACACCAAAAAAGACAATGTTGTTAGTTTATTCAATGGAAAAAATAGCACATTTTGCTAAACAAAAAGGACGTTTTGTCCATTTTGCCATAAGTGAAAGTACACAAACTTGACAGAGACCAATTTTGCACACAAGTTCGTGGAAAAAAAGACCAGGAGGGAAAGTTCCTGAATTTGTGAAAGTCAAGCATTGGGGACCTGCATTTCAATCCAGTTAGGGTTGACCATGAGTATGGTATATGGTATACTTAAGGGCAAAGTAAAGAATTACAAAGTTCAAGGAGTGACGTTGAGGCAATAATGGCAGTGGGCATAATGATATTCAAGGGCTTACAGTGTTGTCAACCAAAATAATCACCTCCATCTTAACGTAGAACTTTATACTTACAGCTGTATCAATGAAATTATTTGATCAAAAGTCAATCATATGTCATAAAACTCTATAAAACTCATTTATCCACTAAACTCCTGGTAGTAGAGTTCCTCTTCTGTGCTGTGGGGTCTAAAGGCATTGAGGCATAAGCCCCAGGAAAGAGGAAATCATAAGGAATGAAAAAGCTTTCTTTGGCCTTCAGGGATTAACAATTCTTGGTCATTGCAGAAGGATTTTAAGAACCTCCTGGAATCTTGTCAAAAAACATGTTATTGACACTTTTTAGGTTCCCAACCTGGTTAATCTCATCCACAACCCTGAAAGGACACTTGGTAAGCTCCTGAAGGGCCATCAGATACAGCATGGTCGACACACTGCGCTCCCCACCACTCTGATGGAATGGTGTTAAAACATGGAGACTGTCTTTTGCACGAAATTTCACTTTGATCTGAATGCCATATTTGTCGAAGTTGTTTTCACCCTACAGGAAAGACATAAGGCTAGGTCAAATAAATTACTTTTCAAATGGTCTCTTATTACAACTGAACCTTTTACCACAAACTCAGAAAAAAGGACAGCACAAACGGTCTCTGCGACACAGTTTTATACTTACTACTTTCATTGAATCAAAAGAATATTATGTACACAAGGGTTGAATGTAAATGTTGAGCTTTAGAGAGGACCCTTGTAGGAGCAGTGTAAATTTGGGATTCACACTGTTTTTTTATTCTCACACACTGTTCAGTTATTCTCAGTTATCTAAAATATTTTATATTAACCACCTGACTGAGCAATACATACATATTATTCGATGGTTTAACATACATTGTATAATATGCGCAGATATTTTGCAAGTTGCATAGTATTTTCCGAGCCCTGCAGGGGTGAGGAACAATACGAGCAATGAGCAAAATGTCTGTGAGTATTATAATTTTATATGTTAAACCATACTGTAGAATAAGAGATTTTTATTCCACTACAAAAAGGTCTTATTTTGATTCAATTTTATCTGGTAAGAGTGTTTCTAAAAAATGCATCATCTGTCCTTCGGGGCACGTGCAAATGATGTAAACAGCACAGAAAGCCAGCCAAATGTCCTTTATTTGATTGTATAAATGAAATGCCGAGAGACAAGCCATGACAAGCTAAATTCTCAGGCTTTGTATCGCGTTGAAAACTATTTCTTTCATTAAAAAACTGCCGTTCCGTCTGTATTTGCTCTGTTCTAAAGTGGTCAAACCGGGACACTATAATGTATTACCGTCTCATATTTTGCACGTTCTCACCACCAAATACATGTATGGTAAAATGGCGTAATAGTGGAATAATAAATATTCATATTAAAACTTTTGCATTATAGATAGAAAAGAATGGATTGCAGGACAAACAATGGATTGCAGGACAAACAATGTACAGTGTACAGTGTAATGTGTCTTAACACCTGAATGGAGCAACAAAAAGTAGAAACCAAACCTGTTCCGATGAAAGAGCCACTTCACCTGCACAGCCCATTAATCTGAAGAACTCGCCATACTTCTCATTGATTCGTGTAACTAATTCTTGTAATGGTGTCAACCACCTGAATCCAATAATGACACAAACAAGACTGGCTTAAGAAGAAATTTCAATACTCAAAAGTAAGAATTTGCACTGTCTAAGTCAGTGTATTTTACTCTGAGTCGACAGAAAATCAATACCACACATGTGGACGTCTCAAGTCTAAGACAATAAAAGACGCTTTCTTTTCCTGGATGTTTGGATCCCAAGGAAAAAAAGATTATAGTACACACAAAGTAATAAGTCAAAAACGAGAGCGAGTGTTTCATCAGGGATTCCAAACATAGAGAAATAAAATGAAAGCACAATGCTGTAGCTGGAGTGCATGCTTTTATTGTTTCAAGGTGTTTGGAACCCCTGATGAAACATGAAGCACAAGTTTTAGACATGACTTCTCAACCTTTTTTAGTAAGTGTGAGTGTAATGTGACATGATCTTTTGTTTATCAGACAAGTGATAGCAATTTGTAAAGGAAATGAATATTCAATAATTTATTTGGGTGGGTTTAAAAGGTAGAAGTTTTGAATAAATTTACATGATAGGGCCTGATGGAGAGCGAGTCAGAATCACATTGTTTTCGCCTGTCAAAAGTGTCTTTCCAAGAGAGTG
>NC_090884.1:15023853-15028853 GCF_036669925.1 Montipora capricornis | reverse complement strand
CTCTAAGGCTGATGAGCCTAAAATGCCTAAAATGCTAAGGCCAGAGAAAGAAAAATTAATGTCTTAATTTTAATTCAGCAGAAATCACTGGAGAAAAGCTAGCTGTCATCCCAGTGTAGACTCAGGCATCGTGATACTCACTTGCACAGACTCCCTATATTCAACTGCAAGCTGTGCTCTTTGGAGATTGATTCTGATAATCTGCTCTTTTATTTTCTCTGTTTGTCCCTCTATGTTTGGAGCCGCCTTCTGAACTGTCTCCAGATGCTTTTGTTTTGTTTCCAGGTTGTTCTCTAGTGTTTTCCTCCTTTGTGTCTTAGATGTCAGCTCTTTCTGTGGGAAGTTGAAGTCGAACCAATTGACCAAATTAAAAAAAAAACCTTACATGTATCTTTCCTTGGACTCACACGGACAACAAATAAATCATGGAGCTTTTATATTCGGGCATGAAATGAGAGCAAGTGGATACTCCTTTAATTTCATAACCCAGATACATGTACATGTACATTCCAGTTTTTGTTAATTAAAAGCATAATTATAATTATAGGTTTAAACCCCCATAAAGACTTGTATTTCTTTCCTTTGTGGTCTACCGCCATAATGTAATTTCCCCTTATAGTTTGTACCGTAGTGTTTGTTTTCCAAACTGTACAGCATGATATACATGTAATCTGCAGATATGATCTGATGTAATTCATCTTGAAATTGTCTCTCTTGTTTATCAGTGGTACCATAAATAATATTACATGTAAGCCCATGTTGTTTTGTAGATTATTTTAATCCAGTATCTTCAATTCATTCCTATTATACTCGTCAATCACTAAATGATAATCTGTTTGTTAAAATGATTCATACCACTCAATACAGCATTCATTCTCTTTGTTACACAGTGGTACCAACCTTTGGAATTCTTTATCTATTGATGTTAAGAAAATCAAGCTGTTTTCTGTTTTCGTCAAAATATCAAGAACTCTATGTTTGATGGTTATAATAGTGTTATTAATTCCTGGCGTTTTGTGATTGTATTATCTTTCACTTGTCTAGTATTTATTTAATGAAGTAATACTTTTTATCTAAAACAGCTACTTTGCAACCATATTCCTTCTACTTTATGCATTCTTGTTTTGGGTCACCTATACAGTTCAATGAACTACATTGTATTCATTTTAGGTATCCCAAACTCTACATAATGAATCTAAAATTTATAGCAAGAAGAATTTCTTTATTTCTATCACAATCTTTTATTCTTTATTTAAAACGCTGAATTGTATTAATATTCTGTTTGAGTTTAAATAAAAATTAACTTGAATTTCTAACCAAACAAAACCACAAAAGCAGTCACTCAAACCAACCTTTTCATTTCTCATTGCTTCTAGTTCCTTCTGTAAAACCCTCTCCTGCTCGCTCAAATGCCTGTACTCTTCACTTTTCTCATGCATTTGTTGATTGACATCCTGTGAAATATCCCACAATCATAGCTAGATCACTTCAGGAAAAAAGTATTTCTGTAGCATGGTCAACAATTGTTAACACAACCATGTCAAGTATGTGAAAATAAAACATTAATATTCAATGCAAGGAACAATGAAGGCTATAATTATTATCCATTGTCTTGTAAAGTTTGCACAGCAAAATGTTTGGTCTGAGTGAGTGTAACTGATGTCACATGTGTCTTAGCATGCCAGTCAACATGGTATGACACACCAATTAATTAACTTAAGGTAATGTAAAAAGCAGCAAGGACAAATATTGCTTTTCTTACAGTATAAACCTGACCAAAAAATTCCTGCATTTCTACTGCAGAAACTACAATAACTATAATATCAGACATCTACCTGTAATTCTGCCTCAAGTTGCTTTTTCTTTTCCGTATCAACAGCAATGTTGAACAACCTGGCCTCACTGAGATAGAAAAGATAAATCAACATAAAATGAACGTTACATAGATCCTCGCATTTGCACCTGTACACAATGTAGATAAGCAAGTCAAACAAATTATTGTCAGCAAGCCTGAATAAAATCCAGGCTTGAAAGGGATTTGCGATTTGCACATCAAGATAGACAGGAGCTAGTAAACTGCAAGTTCAAGTTATATCCCATAAGAACATGACAAAATTGGGCACCTCCTAAAAATCTCAAAACCTTTCATTTTTTGGGGAAAACGCGAGGTTAACTTGCACGTGAATATGATAGGGATTGTTTGAAAGTGAACAAGACGAACCATTGAAGTTGATTTGTTCCACCTACAGACTCCTTTTCACTTGTTTTTGGTTAGGTGAATGTCCCCCAAAAGCAGGTCTGCATCAATAATTTGGACTTTGATCTACCACTGTGTTAATCAAAGGACTTCACTCAAAGGAAAATTAGACAGGTCCTAGTTTTAAAGAGGAGATGTGTGCAGAGTTAAAGGACAACCCCGTGACAAACAAGACTTGTCCCTAAAAAAGTTTAACCAAAAAGAATGAGAAATAACTATTGGAGGGTAACGTGAAGTGCTATTTTCTACCCACGTAAACCACGCGAGGGTTAGACCTACTAATGGCAAAAGGCTGCTGCCAAAGAAAACAATTTTTACCGGGAGCCCTTCAGGCTTCCAACATTAAAAGTTAGTAGCCTGAGTCATTTTATCAAGAGCCCAGAATTAATTAATTAACTAACCCAGGAATTGAACCCACAACCTTCTACTGTCTGAGCTACAAGGTCAGACGGGAGCAGGTGGTGGGAATTTAAGATGTTAATTTCATGGCAATGAATGTGTACAAGTACAAGGAAAGGTTACGTTTTTGCAAACGCTGGGTATGTAGCACTTATATTTCAATTCTGGTCTTAAAATAAATTGCACTTACTTGACGTGGTTCACCAATGTTGACCTTTCCTTATTACCATAAAGTGATCTCTTCACAACGTACTAAGAAATAATTAAAAGAGATCATTTATTTTGTCCAATTAATGTGGTTTAATTAATTACTATTTCTGCAAAATGTACTCTCTAAAACACAAGCAAGGCATGCAAGTAACACAAGCTAAATAAGGAGGTACACGTATAATGACAGACAGCATAATTATGGGTTTAGATATGGTGGAAGCTACTTTAAGGAAAGCAAAAGTAAAAACATGCCAGATGGCATGGAAAAAATCAACAGGTATCAAATAATATTCCTTTAAGGAAGAGGATGGAAACAGCTTGAAGAGTTTGTAAGAATTGACAGACTAGCATTGCAAAGCTACTGCAAGTACATGTTGATCAATGTGGCATTAAAACTTACATTATTTAGGGTTGAGTGAGTGAGGGACATGTACCAAGTGATAAGAATTGTACAATCAATAAAAGGAGAGTACAAATGTACATGTAGATGATACAACTTTTTGTTTGTTAAATTAAACAACTACTTGTTACCTTCGAAGATGGAGTGTAGAACATTCTAATACCAGCCTCATCAATCACCTACAAAACACCGTGTTAAGTGAAAAGAAGAACAAAAAAATAACCTGGAAATTCCTTTTCTTATAGTTTTTCATTTGTCTTCTTTTGCAGCTTACTTGGAATTTCTTTAAAGCCTCTAAATCTATGTCTATTTCATAAGTTTAATATCAACAACAATGATGAAAAGGTTCACCAACCAAAACAAAACACTTCAATAAACCCTTTTAATTACATGTATAATAATAATAATAATAATAATAATAATAATTTATAAGATACATCTTTTGTCCAAGTGACTGTCATGTTGTGTTCTTTGGTTTTTGCTGAGCTAAGGGGCGTATTTTATGGAGACAAAGATCCAAAAGTTGACGATCATGAATTGACCAACGAGGCCTGCGGTATTTCACATCATCAAGGGACAGTTCAGTCGTACTCATGAAACCAACAACAGCTCCTTTAACAAACTATTGCTTTGTTTTAGAGAAAATGCTATTATAGGGTGTGTTAATAAAATTACATGTATTTGAATATTAGATATAACCACGGAGAAAGAATTGTGTAGTCAATTTTATTATTATTATTATTATTATTATTATTATTATTATTATTATTATTATGTGCTTATATAAAATGTGTTTAACTATCAACCTTATCTGCATTCTTCTCAGTCCAGTCATTTCCCAATGGAATATCATGGAGACGGTAATTTTCACAGAGATAACACATGACATCATCAGGTGCAGTAAACAAGTCCTTCATAAAACCATAAAAGCCCCAGCGGCTGCAATATGAAAGTTGCAATACAATGAACATGATGTTCATTATTAAGTTTAATAAAGGCCAAGAAATACAATGCATAAATTATTTATCCCAAAGGCAAACAGCATACATCTAAATACATCTTGTGATAACAGTACAGCACTGTAGAATCTTCTAAAATTTCATACTGTAAATAATAATACCAATTATAATAATAACAATTACCAATTATTATTCACCGAAGTGGAGGTGGCTAGTGGACACTAAGAAAGTGAGATAGCACATTCCTGCAATGGTTACAATATTTTTGGGCGCAAATCCCACGTGAGTTGCTCCAAGGTGAATAGCATAGGATATTTGGAGTTTGAGTAGCTAATCAAAGCATGCCTTCAACAATATCCACTGTTTTAGTATATACAACTACTACTACTACTACAGTACTGTGCAAAAAGAATGCAAACGAATTTCGACGTAATTCGCTTATTGTTCTCTCTAAATTTCGCCGAAATTTCGGGGGAAGAAGTGTGATTTTTCGGCCGAATTTTCAAAGAAATTTCGCTGAGCCACATGAAAAATTCGAACGCAGGACGAAAATTCGCAAATCTAACAACGAAATTTGGGTTGGAGTTCGTACGCACTGAAACGAAAATTTGCAAATCTAACAACAAAATTTCGTTGTTATCCGTACGTACTGAAACGAAAATTCGTAAATCTAACAACGAAATTTCGGTTGGAGTTCGTACGTACTGTTATTATATGGCTCTGTCCCACGAGGACTGGGAACTACAAAATTCAAAAATTTGATTGGCCCAAATCG
>NC_090884.1:15008853-15016353 GCF_036669925.1 Montipora capricornis | reverse complement strand
GAAGTAAATGCTAAATCTTCCATAGTTGATCCTACAGGTAGCTTAATTAAGGTAAATAATTATGCTGTAGATGGAACCAGACTGTCACTTGAAGAGGTCATACATGTAAATTAACAGTTCACCGTATTAATTTATGACTTCTTAAAGGGCCAGTCTGGTTCCATCTTGGTGTTATTAAAATCTAAGTACCTCTATAATGGAAGCCTATTGGAATAATTATCAAACAATCAAAAGAAAAGCAAACTGGCATGTCTGATGAAGTGTCGCCTAATACGAAAAGTAGACTGGAACGTGAATTGTAGTTGGAGTCATCCTAACTGGTTCAGGTGAGGCAGTAGAGATTTTGGATAATAATTATACTGGTTTTATTTTAATGATAATACAGCCATTCATAATTTGAGTCAGAGTAAACCCAATGACTCCCAGTGAGAATAGATTTTAATCTGCCTAATGCCAGACGATTTTACTCGTCATTGGGGTGCAGTTTAGGGGCCAGTGGGTTAAACATATACCTTGAACTTGCGCCTTCAAGCGGTCAGAGTCATCTCTGATTCCACGACCCTGATTTTGGATGGTCATCGCTTCACGGTTCTTTTGTCGTGCCTGGCTATTGAGCTCATCAATACGAGGCTAGAATATAACAATAAAAACTCAAAAATCCCAATCAATTCAAGAAATGCCCAAATTTAAAAAAAGCAAAATAAATTACAGTATGTACACAAACCATCCCAAAATAAATGTTCATGCTAATATTATTGATCTTTAATTTTTGTAACATAGTCATACATGTAAAGATCAAGGGGATTTGCTAGTCACACAAATCGCAAAGGAGGATATCATGGGCAATTACCTTCTATACAGAAGAAATGTACATACATTGTCTTAATAAAAATTATACAAAACTTACATGAATGTATTATGCACACTTACTTGGAGTTCAGATGGGTCTGGCAGTGCATCCAGCTCATCCTGTAGACCCTGTATTGTCCTCTCAAGCTCAATAAGCCTAGAAATCAATAATGAGTAGGTAATAAACCAAACACCTCATGAACATTGTGTTGTGGTCTCTACAAATCTGCCCAAGAACTGAAAAAGCAGAAATTCTGGCAAGCTCTGCAACAATGACGGTTGTAACTTTCTCAGAGCCAAAGGTCTCAGTACAAGCAGAGTGGTGAAGTCACTTATGGTACAAAGATGTTTCCACAGAAGACATTTCATACATGTACATAAATTATTCCACCAGAAGATTTTGAAATTTAGACTCTTGGAAATGCATTTTCCTCTGTTATGGGAGGTAAAATTCAAGGTCATTCATGATAATCGTTATCAAAAAAAATTCTTGTTGCCCTTTACATATAAAAATGTCACATTGTTTGAACACATGCTCTCGGTGTCTTGTGCTGATTCTGTCATAGTCATAGCGCTTTCTTCAGAATTTTCACTCGATGGGCAAGAGTTTGATGAAGTATTATGGCCAGTCGGAGAAAGCAGTCCAAACAGTTGAGTCAATGCTTGAGAAAGCTGACGACCCATACAAAGCCTGCTAAAAGTGAAAGACTGAGATTCTTCCGTCACCTAGATCCTACAAGATTGAAACAGAGCGGGGGGAGTGCCGAAGAAATCGTCGCCATTTTTGCTAAGAACTGAAGAGCCCAAAGCATCACCATTTGCATGCACAGCCCCATCTGATGAAGACCTAACAGACTGAAGTTGATATGTCTGGTGCAGGGGCCTCGCAGAATCCTGGGTCAACACTCATCAATATGTCTATGGCTACTACCACATGGTCCGGTAGGACAGTTAGAAAACCTTCACGGTTCAAAGACTATGTCAAGTTTTAGCCACAGTGGGAACAGTTTTGTTACATTTCACAAAGTATTGTGTTCAAATTAAAGACAAACACTACTCCAGTGGTCACGTTGTCTGGAGGTTTGCATTGCCAGTGTTTGCAAATTCTGTAATTTTTTCAGTTCTGTTTCCTTTGTTTGCTTGCTTTTCTTTTGCTTAAAAAAAGGGGGGAGATGTACATAACATCAGGTCAGCGGTTGCACCAGGTACGTGGTGTGGGAAATAAAGCAGTGTTCTGCATATTCGCCATCTTGTGTGTGTTGTTCCTTTGCCATAACACTTTATATCCAATTTATTTGAGGCTACAGAAAAGGTAATGCTTGCAAATTGCATAATTTACAAAAAGATCACATTACGTTTCAATTTACTTTTTCTGTCTTTTCTTTTCTTCCTCCTTGAGGTCTTTCAGTTCTCCTTGCAGTTCTTCAATCTGCCAGGGAATAAGACAGAAATTCAAGTACTGTAGTTACACCAATCACCCGCATTTATCTTTGCTGTCCAATAAAAAATTATGTACTTAGGAAGGCTCAACCAGTTTCAATGCTTTAAATGATTTTTCTAATCATTTATTAGAAGGATTGACACTACAATGCTGTATCATGTATTGGCAATGTTAGCACCATATGAAACACCAGTTATTGCTGTACAAGATGTGCTCATTATTTTGATGTAGCTGGTCAGTTTCTCCAAAGTTACATAGATTTAGCCAAGACTAAAAGCGGAGCTTCCGTTTCTAACCCCAGAAATAATTATGCTTCTGCATAAAGTAAAAAATTAATCGCCATTAGTGTATACAGTTTACGGTGATCAAACACCTCTGAGCTGACAGCAGTAAACCAACAGGCCTTGCAAACAATAACCAACAATTTTAATCAATAACTAAAACTGAAATTACATGCACAGTAACCTCTCAACATTTTCCACTTGACTGCTACCGGTAATCGTTACACCCTCTCTCTTCAGTTTAGAACAGAAAAATCTTCCTAATTAAAAAGTCAAGCTAAAGAGTAGTAAGCTTAAATTTGCTTTCTCAACTGCAATTTCACAGTCAAACAAAGCAGCTTACGACTGGACATCCATTTCACACAAAAAGCCCATAAATGTGATCGTTGAAATATGCCAGAATCTCTGTCAACACGAATTGCCAACATTTCAGGCATTCTTTGTCTTTTTAGCGAGTTTACAAAATATGTGAGACGGCGAGGCAAACACTACCCAAAAGCCAATTCTTGTAATCTCTTGCTCTATTTCTGTCAGCTTTACGGTGTCCTTCATTGAAATTTTCTTTTCTCCTCCTTCCTCTGCTTCTCTCAAGGCTTTCTTCACTTAAATTTCTCAAATGTCGTTGCCTCTTCTCTCGCGCTCTTATCTCCTCTTTAATCTTTATCCTCAGCTGTTGCTCGTCATTAAATAAATATGTTTTTCCCGCCAGAAAAACATGGGTTGCCAAATGCAATGCTGCCACACGATTTCCTGGCAAGGAAAATTGCCCGAACACTCCCGTCCCCAGAGGCTGTCCTTTCTCCCTACAGTTTTGTATCTCCACCCCAACAGTCTGTATGTGTGGGCCGGCAGGCATACAGTGACCTCGTAACCAAAATTTCTCACATGTTGGATAGATTTCCCAAAAAATTCTTAACCATGGTTCTCGGCTGGCAGGCTTCGCGCATGAGCTTGGCTATAAATATTCTTTGGAGTTGATTTAGAGCCACCTTAAATCTGTGATTTCTTCAAGGTGGTTCTGATTCTGCAGGACAGATCTTTTTAAAAGTTTGCAGAAAGTTTCATCTTGGCCTTCTGATCACTTTCCAGCAATAAAAAATTGGGGTCACTGAGTTTGTTTTTGAGATATGAGAAACTAAAGCCAAAATATAGGGCGTTTTTGCTGGGCTTTCCCATTGCCAAGGTAACTTATTACATCACAATGATGACTCATCTTGTTTAAAAATAATCAGTGTTTCATATGGTACTATAACATTGCTGTTATGTGATACAGTGCCGTAGCGTCAGTCATTCTAAAGAGTGTCTCTTTATAGCTTTGAAACTGGTTTGAGCCACCTTAAAATTATGCACCTATCAATGTTAAGCCCCAGGGGATTTTGGAGGATTTTGATCATACGAGATATCCCCAGGGTGGGGAATTTGACATGGCCATCATCTTGGATAATGAAGAGGGCTTTTCTCTCCCCAAGTAGTAAGGGAAAAGCCCTGGGAATGGGGTTGCTTGGAAATGACTCTGCCATCTTGGAAACTACCCAGAAGGCGTTTGAATGCACTTTCCGCGTACAGTACACTGTGTTATTTTGTAAATGACGGCACTTACTGAATGGCAATTGAAGTTGAGACAGTTTCCTGCAGCTTTCAAACAAACGGACTACTGGACTTGTAAGAAAAAAAAATTGGACTGGACTATAGAACACACGATTACCAGAGTTTAGATTTTTGAGCACTGAGAGAAATGGGGTACAGGTTTCTAGGGTAGGCATGCAAGCCAATGATTGTGACAATAATGTACAATGTATGTGTAAATGTAATTTCTTTTCATTCTTTTGCCATTTATGCTACAAAAAGAGATTAAGAACACTTGAAGCATTCAGAAGGCACCTTACGGAACCTTATAAATGTACCTTAATAAATGAATTTCCTTGAGAAAGAAGCAAAACTATTTTTTTTTTAAACTGCAGGTGCACGCACTAAATTGAGGCAACTTCTGTTAAAACAGCAGCTTTCAATGATAGACAGTATAACATGTCCTATAGACATATGTATGGACATATGTATGATAACCCTTTTCTTTTTCCTTTTAAATTAAAAAAATAATATTTTCCATGCAGTGCCTTATCTCCTTTCTTCTCAATCTGTTCACTTTTGGATTTTGCTTTCTTCAATGCATCATTGCCTCTTTGTATCTGTAGAATTCAAACACAACAAGGACAGCCCACTATAAGCCATTAGCTTTTACAACTATTAAGACATGCATAGTATTACTTGTACAGTGCAAGTATATGAATAATGCATTGTGCACTACGCAAAAAATAATGTACCAAACTGCACCCGTACAACATGGCATGTGCTGCAATGAAATGATGCAAAGTGAAAACAACTGTGCAATATACATTGCATGCATTATAGTTACCAGCAAAAGTTAAAAACAGAACAATAAAATCCCATGATGATTACCATTTCCCTAGAAGAGTCCTCTAGTTCTCTGGCTCTCTTTGTTACTTCATCCAGACGCTTTTGCATGGGGGCATTTTGGCGTCTTACTTCCTCCAGTCTCTTCTTAACCTCATCCTTTTTAGTTTTCATCTCCACAAACCGTTTACGAGCTCCTTCGTATTCCTGAGGGTAGCAAATTGATCAATTTTAATTAACAACTATTCACCGAAGTGGAGGTGGCTAGTGGTGGATATTTACCACATTTACCATTTTATAAGGGAAGACGCATTTTGTAACTTTCAAGAGACAAAATTCATACATTATTTGTGTCATCTCAAGCACTGAAAAATCAACCCATGCAAAAAAGTGGTAAGGCTACAGCCCTAGCTACCAGCCCCTCCCCCTCCACGGTCCCTGGATACACACAAAGTGATTATCCAGAAAAATTTCTTTACAACAACTGTTAAGAATCCCAACTGGCTGGAGGCAAACGAGTTGGCTATTTACAAGTGCAAATGAGAAGTTGAACCAGGGACTACCAGGAACAAATTCAACAAGTGGGCAGACCATGTCTTGAACCTGGGATCCCAGGATCTCAAAGCAAGCGTCCTAACCACTGGGCCACACTGCCTCCATTGAAGTTCATCGAAAAAATGTCCAATATAAGGACCTGGAGACCGAAACAATCTGAATGTGGTGACTGAAAACTGAAACTATCCCAGTTAATATTAGTGTGCTAGCAACTATAAAAAAGGGACAGGAAAAGTACACTGCAACCTCCACACAATTTGAAGTAGGTGGCAAAAATTGGAAAGTAGCTGGCAAAAGATAGAGCACAAGAAGCGTTCAACCTAGGGGTCTGGGGCATGCTCCCCTGGGAATTTTGATTTCGTTTAAGTCCCTAGAAATGGCATTTCTTTGATTCTGACGAAATACAATGTATTCCCAATATTTTTACAGCAACACAAGTAATTGTAACTTTTGATTTTATCTTGTTAAACTTATGAGGTGCCTACATGAAAATAAGTTGGTTTGATTTGAGCAATTCAAAATATTATCGTATAAGATCATTAATTTTATCACTATAGATCAAAACAATATCGTGCACACTATACTAAACAATGGTGTCCCGGAAAATTTATTACATGTAATAATCAAAAACAGGTTAGTTTTATAGACATTGTTTCACTTTATGAAAAATCAAAACAAGTGCAAGTTAGAGCAGTTCACATATAATTATATTATACGGGACAGGTGGCAGAGACTAATGAACTAAACTCGGAGGAGAAACAGGAAAATTGTACTGAAAGTATTTTCATAAAATAATAAAATAAAAAAGAAAGAAAAAAAATGCTTTGGAAATCCATTATCTAGAAATTCAGTAATTCTTTTCGAAGAACTCTTTGTTATTTGTCGCATACCGTAATGTATAAATTAATGTTAACAATAAAGTTGCATTGCCTAGCACGTGATGAATTTCTCCCCAGACAGATTTCAATGTTGATTTCTTTGAATATTGTAAAGCTTCTTTTGGCTGTTTGTTTCCTCTGCAGAGAATCACAATATTTCGAAGAAGTAATGTTTTTTTAGACACAAACATGTACATGTACATTCAATTTGAATCAACAACTTACTGCCCAAGGTCTTTTTTTCTCTAATATTTGTACTTTCTTCAAGTGCCTTTCTCTCTCTTGATGCCGCTTCACATCCTGCTCAAGCCGTTCATTTTGCTGTTCAAGCTTCTCTAGGTGTTCTTTGTTGTTTCTGAGAGAAACCTAATAGCAAAAGCAAAAAGTGCCTTACTTAAGTCACTGCATGCTTTGTTTGAACAGTGCACATACTATACATGCACAATTTGCAGGTTATTGCATTTGTTTGTATCTATTATTATAAAAAAATGCATTTAAAACTTCATTATCACTTCTTGTACCTCAAGTTCTTTTTCTTGTTTTCTTAACTCGATTAATTTTTGGTGAACATCAAACATGTCTGGTGGACCAACCTGCATAAAAGACAGTAATTTACAGTACTACGAGTCACACAATTGTAGCATCCACAAGCAGGTAAAGGTCAACTGGTTTGTGTTAATGCAAAAATTAATACACACTCTCAACCATACAAGTTCACAGAACTCCTCTTTGAATATACAGGTCATTTTATTGGCAATGAGAAAAATGCACAGCAGCAAGAAAGCAACAAGTGCAAACACAAATACAGTAGATAAAATATTAGATACACTGTAGTTCTTCTCCATACAATTTGTTTGGATTTTTGAAGAAGACCAACTAGCCTACACAGAACCAAGACAAGAATAAACAAATTGCCTCAGCAAGCTTTATCTGTAGATGCAAGTACAGAGAATAATAATGATACTGTAAAAATCACTCCAAGTGCAATGAACAGCATACATGTACCAGACAAAGATCCAGGAGTGTACAACAGAGATGGGGATTGCAGGGAGAACAGTGCTCAAAATTTAAAAAAAAACCCAGG
>NC_090884.1:14978853-15001353 GCF_036669925.1 Montipora capricornis | reverse complement strand
AGCAAATGCTTAGAGGTCATTCAAATAAAAGAATATTAAATTGGCAATGAGGATGAGCACCACAACACAAGCAAGTTCTGCTGCGACTTCTCCTTCCATAGCTCCTCTCCAACTTCCAGTGTTGCCGCCTCTTTTCCTTGGTAGATTTGTCAAGTCTTGGACAGCATGGGTTGAAGTGGGTTCAGTCACTGGAATACTTCATTCTTGCCTCGGCTATCAATGATTCTTCGCAAATGCAGGCAGTTCTCCTTCATCATGCTAAACAAGAGGTTCAGGATGTATTTGCAACATTAACGGACCCAGGTGAAGATTACACTACAGTGCTTCAACACTTAATGGCTTACTTTGAGCCTACGAAGAACATGCCGTTTGAGAGGCATATCTTCCGTTCTGCCTCTCAGCTACCTGATGAACCTCTTGTCGCTTTTGCCACACGCTTTCGACAGTTTGTAAAGAGTTGTGACTACGGGGAGAGAACAAACGAAATGATCAGGGATCAGCTAGTGGATAAGTGCTATTCGCAGGACATTTGACGAAGATTTCTTCGGGAGACAGACCTCACTCTGGAAAATGCCATAGAAGCTTCAAAACGGAATGCTGTGCAAATGGAAACACATTCATTCCGCTCTGCAATCCAGAGCAGAGCCTCCTCAAAATTCTAAACCACCTAAACCACCCGCAAGATCAACAGTTGTTCAAATGCCAATGTCTACAAAATGTATAGGATCAGTGGCTGACAAATTGAAAAACTATCAATTAGTGATTCACACCGACCCCAATGTAACCCCCGTGACACAACCTCTTAGATGAACACCCTTCATACACATGTGAAGAAGTTGATCAAAAGCTAACAGAAATTGACAGACCTTGACATCATAGAAGATGCAGAGGGTCCTACCCCCGTGGGTGTCCCCCTTAGTTGCCGTGCCGTTCCTAAGTCGATTGGGGATATAGTGGTCCACGAGCGACACCCTATACCGACTTTAGAAGAGACTTCACAGGCGATGGTATTTTCTAACTCTATCTACAATGGGATTACCACCATTAATTGAGCTGCACCCAGACTTGCGAGCTCTCACCATGTTTTCTACTCGCACAGGCCTCAAGCGCTACAAATATCTCATTTTCGGTTTGTCCTCTGCTTCAGAGAAATACAAATACATCATTCAGGAAACCCTACAAGGCATTGCAGGCGTCTGAAACATTTCCAACAACATTATCACCTTCAGCAAGGATCAGGAATCACACGACCACAGCCTAGAAGAGACTTTCAAACAATTATGAAAGTGTGGACTTACTCTGAATAAAGCAAAAAAATTAATGTCTTTGCAGCATCTCAGAGTTGGTTTCAAACTCTCAGTGGCTGGTCTTTCTCTTGACAATAAAAAGGTCGAAGCTGTACAGGCAGCTCGTAATCCACAGAACTCTGTCTAAGTTGGGAGTTTCCTTGGTCTAGTTAATTACTGTTCCAGGTCATTCCAGGTTTTTCCACCCTTTCAGACCCACTTTACAGATGTAGAGAGAAGATACTCATAGACAGAGCATGAAGCCTTAGCAGTGGCCTGGGGTTGCGAACGGCAAGGAATTCAATCTCTACACCAATCACAAACCTTTAGAGGTAATTTACAGCCCCAAGTCTAAGCCACCGCCCCAAATAGAAAGATGGGTGTTCCAGCTTCAGCTCTACAAGTTCAAAATCGTACACATGGCAAACAAGACTAATCCAGCCGATGTTCTTTCGAACATTCCTCTGCAAGGCCAGCCCTACTGTGAAAGGCAGATCGCAGAAGAGTACCGTAGTTATTTGGTTATGAGGCGCACTCGGTTATAAGACGCACCCCAAACTTTGCAATTTAATCAAGCTAAGTTCTCAAACTGAAAATTACGCGAAACTACTCGTTTATAAGACGCACCCGAAAATTGAGAGAAATCAAAAGGATGTGATGAATTTGAGAACAATTATCCTTACACAATTGGCATGCGAACTCTTTTTGTTAACGTAAACAAAGTGAAAAAGTCACACGTTTAATGATATACGCTAAAACAAAAGCTAAAAGTTGACACCTGAAAATCATAACATACAACGCATACACTTTTATTTCAACCTTCCGACATAATAAATAGTCAGAGTTCAGACTTCAGACTTCAAGCAAAAGCGAACGGCGATAAACTCTCACCGAAAGTCATATTCAAAGGTGTTCGACAGCTGAATATCAACACGCCACCAAGGATGCAACCTTCAGAGCACAAGAAAGGCTGGATGAACGAAGAAGGTATGTTTTATCTCCACACTGTTTTTTCAGAGAAGAAACTTTTCATGCGAGCGACAAACACGATTCTCGGAATTCGAAACAAGGTTCAACCGATTGTGTTGTTTTCATGGGTATCACGTTACTGAGCACGTGCTATTAAGCATGTATGCAAATTTCCGTTTGTTTACTTTTCTCTTGACGTCGTTTAGTGTTCTAAAGGTCTCTAAAAGCGCTATTCTTTTTTTAAATTGACAACTAGTGTCCTTTTCTTGTGTTGTTTAAACTGCAAGTTCTTCTCAAATAATGTGATCTTAAGATTTTGTTGCGCGAAAATACTTGGCTATAAGACGCACCCCAATTTTAGCACTAACTCGCCACCCAAAGACAGATTTTTCTTGAAAAAACCGTGCGCCTTATAACCGAATAACTACGGTACATGTACATCAATTACATTGCCTCAAAGTCCATTCCATTTCCCAGACAGAGATTGTTAAATGAATGCAACAAAAGATGAACCAGTGCTGCAGCAATTATAAGGGTATCCCACTGGTGAGAAATGACCTGCTACGTCTGAGCTTCTTCCTTTCTGCCCTGTTCCTTCTGAATTGTCCGTAACCAAAGGCGTTATTCTTCACGGAAGGTGGTTCGTAATTCCAGCCCAGTTACGACGGCGAACCCTCCAGCTAGCAAGGCCCACCAAGGCATTGTGCGTTCAAAGCAGCTGTTATGGGAGAAAGTTTACTGGCCTGGTATTGATCATGATGTCGAGCAGACTGTTAAACTCTGTCTTTCTTGCAGTCAATGTCCAGCAAATCTGTAGCAGAACCTCTCAGACTGTTGGGGAGATCATCCACATCAACTTATGAGGCCCCCTTCCCTCTGAGGAAAGCCTTCTTGCTTTCGTCGACGGGTGTTCCAGCTGACCTGAAGTTGCCAAACTCCACTCGACTACAGCTGAAATCATCGTCACTCATCTTCTAAGAACATTGTCCACACATGGCTACACAGAGTAAATTACTTCTGACAATGGTCCACAGCTCGCCTTGAAGACCTTTGCTGATTTCCTTGAGGTGCGTGGAATCTCGCATTGAAAAGTCATTCCATACTGGTTACTTGTGCAGCCCACATTGAGGGTAAAGATTGGTGTCTAAAATTTATGAGTTCCTCCTCAACTACCGCACTACACATGCTGTCACCAGCACTGCCCAGTGTCAGCTAATGTTTGGACGCGAATTATGAATGAAAGTCTCTCAGTTTCATAAACCTGGGATGACGAAAGTCTTCATTGTCGCTCGATGAAACCATCTCACAAGGAAGGGCAAGCAAATGGAGTATGCTGATGGCTTCCAACGAGCCGTGCCTTCACTCGTAAAGGAAGGAACCATCTCATGATAGGCTCTCAACGCGATACGACCTGCACCCATACACGGTAGTGGCTTGAAAAGGCGCTAATGTTTTGCTACCGTGCAGAAACGGAGCGAAGATCCTCCAAAATATATCCCTTGTGCACAAGTTGTACGACGCTGACCGAAATTCTTATAATGATTTATTCCCAGCAGCACATGAGCCAGAATCCTGATGTCAAACTATGTTCCAACAGAAAACAGGTCTCAACGGTTGAGGCATTCTCCAAGCCATCTCAGAGATTATATTCTCACCTGAACTGAGCTTAGAGCAAAAAAAAACTACCATGAATAATGACGAAAGTCACAGTTATTTTGACTTGATTTTTTTATTGTTTTGGTTGAAGTAAAACTTGTGATGCCATTTTCTATTGTTTCGTACACTAACAGGGCCATCTCATCACATGTATGTAAACCAAGAATTGTACATTGTAGCATTTTTATTTTTATTTTTATCTCATTTTTATAAGCCCCAGGGTGGGGGGGAAGGGGGGGGGGGGGGCGGTCTACCTACGGGAAATTGACTCAGAGAACCTTTCCCGGGTTAGGGATTTTGACACATACAGTATGTGTTTCCCCAGGGTCGGGAATTTGACATGCCTGCCAAATTGGAACACCGAGAGAACCTGGAGATGAGTTATCCACAATCATGGTTTTCATGTGACTTCTCTGGTTTTCCTGATTTGGAGTGAAAGAAAGGAAAGCGAGTTTGTGTTGTCTTTTTGTAAATATGGACCATCACTTTTTTCTGTCTTTGCTAGAGTGTTCAGAAGTACAAGAATTTTTTTTTTTTCGTGATTGCTTTTTGTATACTTCTACGTATTCGTGAATTTTGCACTCTATCATTGTGCATGCTTGATTGATTCGAAAGCCTGTAAATAATAAAAACTATTTGCAAGGCTAAAAAATAATAATTAAATATATTGTTCACAATGTTATTGTTTTGCTCCATTTTAGGTTCTTGTTCAGTACTGTAAGCAGCGGAAAGGTTTTATGTTCACAACAAATTTCCATCGGCTGTTAAATGTGAATCTAGTGAAAAAAAAGTTACTCCAGGGCAGGAATGTGATGATCAGATGGGACCCAGGGGTGGGGAGTTTGATGGTCTGTAGGTGCCCGGGGTGGAAAATTTGGCGCTAGCTTCAATCAAAATGTCAAATTCCCCTGGGTCAGCCCGCCCCCCGCACCCTGGGGCTTAACATAATTTTGATAGGTGCATATCATAACAGAGGCAACTTATCCTTCCACTTTTCTATCTACCATTATTAAATTTGCCTAAGATCGTTTTCGAAATTAAACTAAGCTTAACTTAAGCTACAAGTAAACTTCCTACACACCTCCGTTGCACGGCCCAACAACTTTGTATGACCCGCCAGTCCAAGGCAGATTGCACAAACAATGGAAGATTTACCAGTGCCTAAAAGCGCAAGCAAGGAATATAAAATGCAACGACAAGGACATTTTTTACAGAAGCAATGCAAAACCATAGATCGACATTTTATCTCTCAAAAACCGGTCGCCATACCATTTGGTCCCAAGAGAACATTTAAATGCGGTCCGGGTTTGAATTCACAATCTGTGTAGGTCCTGCAAGACAAGTTTGAGAGGGCAGTGAGAGTTTGCGCGTGCATAGACCGCCATGATTTAAATTTTGAAGCAGACGAGGATAGAAAACTTACACGAAATTCCGCATCTTTACGCGTACAATTGCACCATCTACGAAATCTACGGTTTGCTCCTGACCATTCATGCTTGCACTGGTCAAGGATCTACCTTTCTTCATGGCTTCAAAAGCAGTTCTTCATGCTTCTAGTCATTTGAGAGAGAGTGAAATTTCCCGCTACCCAGACAGGCGATATTTTGCAATGACCATAAAAGGAGTACAAGGAACCCAGAGCCACTGATTAGCACTTCCGTCATGAGCAGAGTCATTTTGCAAAGGTATCACGCAACGGCAAGCAAGACTAAAAAGTCACACTTGAGTAAATTTCCAAGAAACAAGACGCGTCATTTCTTTAACTGGAGGCCATGTTGCTTTTGGTAATCATGGCAATTGGGCCCAACAAAGGAAATAATGCGCAGTGTGGATGCAAATAGTGCATGATGAGTAAAGGTAACGACTGCTTTTGTACTATGAGCTGACATGTGACAGCTGTTTCCCTTAGTACGTGATTAATAAGTGAACCTAAGACCTGTCTCAAATTTGTTGTTCTTCCGCGTTTTCTCGGAAGCCTTTTTCTAATTTTTGCTCATTGCACAAAGGAAATTATTAAGGTTTATTGTAGCTGATTTTTACGCTTCGATTGGGGCAGGAAAGTTTAACATACGTTCGCTCAGTCCATTGTGTGGCATGCCTTTATCGCTGAACCCACAAAATGACAAGTGACGATAACAGTCGTGAGTGCTTTGTTTGTGTTTGAACCGAGCATTGATGAACTCACAGTTGTTCTACAAAAAATGTGGATGCCCAAAAAAGTTGTGCATCTTGAAGTGTGGTTTATTGAATAAGGCGTTTGATTATGTTACATGTAGTAGCAGATCTGTAGCCCCCATTGGTGAATTTTAGAAGCTTCTTTCCACCGGGCTTGGCTTTCAAGTGAAGATAAGTTAAACGAGCAAGAGAATGGAGTGGGGTCAAATGTGGACCGTTAAAATATCACCTCCATTGATTACCTGTTTTACAGCGTCTTTTGCTGTCACCACTTTAAGAACACCAGAAAATCCCAGCCAAGCTCCTGCAAGGAAGTTCCAGTTTTTTTTAAACACAGATCATGGGCTCTGTTTTGTCTTTCTTTATCAGCTAATCAGAAACAATATTTTCCCTGCCGTTGGTGAACAGGAGCATCGAAAATCTTGTAGGGCTGATTGGAAGTGGTTTCTCGCTCCTTCTCACCCCCTCCTCCTTGGTTTTGCTCTTTTGACTTCAGTCCAGGTTTTCACGCAGCCATCACATTCAAAGGTCAATGAAAATTAACCAAACCGCCTGCTACGCAGGCTAGAACATAGATCTGAGAAGGAGAAACACCCAATAATTTGTGCTTGTGCATTTTTGTTCCAACTTTAATATTTTACTGATCTAGTACATGTAGATTTTAGAGGAGCAGGGGCCGGTTTCTCGGTCGTCTCTTGGTCATATTCAATGTGGACAGATTCAAGAACATTGTTATTGATGCTGCAGGTTGCCAGTGCATGCATTTCCTTCCAGGTGATGCTCTCGCACTCGTCATGTAAGACTGTCTTGAAAGAGGTGGTGTCATCAAGGCACTTGATCCCCTTTTAGATTCCACACCTTTTTATCATCTGACTCTGCAAATATGGCAACTTGTCAGTCAGACATATTCAGTCAAAATTCATTGCCAGTGTGATTTTGCCTGGTGCCTTTCAGTTTAAGGAGGTTTGCGCCCAAAACGTTCCCACGTACAGATTTTTTTAAAACTTGCCACGCAGAAGAATAATGATCTACTTTTGCCAAAAAGGCAAAAAAAGTGGGGGGTCACCGTGCTCATTTTTGAGATCATGAGGTGCACTTTTAGACACTTTTAAGACGTTATTTTAAGATGATCGTAGCTTACAACTGTCAGCAATAAAAAGGCTACATTAGCGAAACTTAGATCAGGTAAACATACTCAATTCAACATAACTAATATAACTAAGCAAACTTTAGCAGCTGATGTCTTTTTCTGAAGTGAAATAGACCTTGAAAAACGATACATATTAGTCTAAGAAAGAAAACTTCGGTCGCACGAGAGCATAAAAGGCGAAATATTTGTAACTTCTCACGTACAGATTTTTTTTGTTTTTTGTTAAAATGGACAAAATCAGGAAAGGAAGTGATCTGCGGAAAGAAAAATGGGGGTCACCTAGCATTCAAAAGAGTAAAATCGCTGCGAAGTTCTCAAAGCGATTGTCTATTCGTACTGTCACGCCATTGCATGACATTTCCGAGAAGACCTGGGTCTACAGCTATCCCATAATGCCACATGCTTTCACGTCCCATTCTTGTGGAAAATGTTTGCACCTTTATCATCGTGTTTACCTTCGTGGTCTGCGATGCATGACGTGTGCGTGACATGCACGAAAAAATGCGCAGTAGCAATAGGCGCGAACGTCCTTAAGCTACGTACACCCTTTCATCCTCTTGTTTGGAAAATCATTTTATCTTATTAAATTCTGATTGGCCAATTTGATTACATGTATTCTGCAGACTGTTTTTTTCCTCTAATGAATGAATTCATCTTTTCTTTAGAACAAAATAATACAGAATAAAAATGAGAACCAAACAGGATGCAGCCAAGAAGAAACTAAGCAGGCTCATCAATAAGCCTAGACGGCTCTTTTGGATTGTACGTCTTTGAAATCATACCAGATCTTTGTACTCTGTTGAAATTTCAGCTGGTGATAAGCTCTCCAAGAGCCAGTGAAATTCGCTGGCAGCCAGCTGTAAGCGGCATCCCTGAATGAAAACTACATGTAGAGGCATACATGTAGTTATGGTGTAATATCCCTGGGAACAAAATGCATATACCGTACGTGTAGAAGGAGAGCTATATGTAGCCATTACAAGATTTATTGATCACTGGGGAACAAAGCAAGCTAAATAAAGAAGTAAAATAAGATGAGATCCTGGAATATCCTCCTTGCTTACAAAACACAGATAAAATCAAGATGATTAAAATCGAGAAACGCCTTTAATTTTAACAGTTGTCAAAGTACCCGACACATACTTTCAAACTTGTGTACATCATGCTTCTCAGTAGATACTACAAATTATTTTTATTTGCATTGGTTTTGTATATTGTTTTGCAATAATGTGTTACCAAGGAAGGTAAAAATAGCAATTATTATTAATTTTTTGCCTTTGCTTTCCTGACCACAGGTGTTATCAAAAAGTTATCTGAAGCCTGCATTACAGGCAACCTGGACTTACTCCTTCAAGTAATCTATTACAACCGTGACAGTGCACAGGAGCTCATTTGTGAGGCTGAGAGTGACGGAGAAGAATCACCTAATCATAACACAAGAAACTTTCTGTCTGTGGCTTGTGAGAATGGACACTTGGAAGTTGTGCGTAAACTTGTGGATTTTGGAGCAGATGTCAATCATGCATCATATGATTACTTGACACCATTATGTGCAGCATGCATGAATGGGCATACAAGTATTGCTAAATTTTTAATATCCAGTGGTGCACTTGTTCACGATCCAGCGTTAGGTCAATCATCACCCATTCTATTAGCTTGTAGATCTGGAAATCATGACATTATCGAACTGCTATTATCAGAGCGGCCTCTTCTCTTGCGAACACATGGGCAATTGCTTCTCTATGAAACATGTAGACTTGGGCATGTTCAAGCAGTGAGGTTATTGATCAAAAAGGGAGTAGACATTAATCCATCACCCCTTTTGGTTACAACAACTGATGCTGAGGCAAGAGTTCCTGGAGTTCCTCTCCAGGGTGCATGTGTTGGACAACAAACCAGTGTTGTTAACTACCTGATAGAAAATGGTGCTGAAGTCACCCCATACATTGTAGAAAAATATTGGGAACTTGTAGGAGAGGCATTGATGAGGTAAGAATACCAGTCAAAGTCAACACACATTGTATCTACATGTATAAATGTAGCTTGGCAATTAATGCATTCTCTACTTTCTCAAATCCCATAATACACCTCTTTTACCCTCTACCTCCCCCCCCCTCCCCCAAAAAAATTGCACAGGCATTGTTTTCAATTTCTCTTGGGACATCTTCATGTCCCAGGAGAAATTGTACAAAGTCATGTAAACAATGGTTAAGCAAATAATTATTTTTTTTTGGGGGGGGGGGGGGGTAAGAGAGGTTTATTATCTATAACGGGATTTGAGAAAGTATAGAATCGACCACTGGGTGTGAGACTTAATGCAAATGTAGATCTGTCCATTACGCCAGACTATTAGATGTATACTCGTCAAGGGGTGGGGTTCAGGCGTCACTGGGTCACTGTCCTTAAAGGAATAAATAAGTTTTTCGTACACCTGTATTAGAAAAGCCTTGAAATGAAAAAGAATTAAATGGTGGGTATTTTTCAAGAATTTTAATTTCCTTTCCTTTCTGAAAGTAATTCTCTTTTTAAGGATGTTTGCGCTAATTGTTTGTGCACAACTTGTATATATCACGCATTACTTCAAGCATTAGTTAAGATCTTATGCCGACAAAAACGCCTTGAGGAAAATTTCCAGGTCGGCTGAAGAATGGCACATTTATTTCCAATTCATCATGAAACATCAAAGAGAAAGGACCGTGAGGCTGGAAAAGGTCGCTAATTGAATAGTGGTTGACAGTTTTTAAAACTCGAGAAAGGTTACCGGATGTACAATGTATTGGTCTCTTGAAATTGAAAACTGTGCTCGTGATTTTGAATTGTTAGACTGGTCAGTGGCGTTTGATTCTTGAGGCTTACAATTGTTGTTTTTTCTCTTCATCTTCTTTTTTCGAGCTCCAGGAGTAGGGTTGGCCTGTAGCATTTGGTTCTCAGCATCTTTGGTCAGATCGACAGTAGGGCTCACTAAAGGATCGCAGTCCTCTACTACCTTCTGGGTTTTGATTTCCCTGCTAAGAGCTTGCACTGCTTCGATCAAAGCATCATTATTTCTTTCCAAACGACTTGTAATTTGCATAGCGTCCTTTTCTTCGCATGGCTGATTTCGCGCTGGAAGTTTAGAAATAATACCTCTTAGCTCTTTGATTTCGTCCTTGAGTTTCTTAATTTTGTTGGAACAGCTGCAAAGGGTTTGCGAACCGGTGCTTGTTTCCCTTTCCTCGATAGCAGCCATACTGTACTTGAGGTCAAAATTCCCCCATCTTCAACTTGCTCGTTGTCAATGGCCGACACGCTTACTTGTTGTCCAGATTTAACTTCTTGTTGCCCAGAATTACAAATATTTGATGATAATGCAGTACTCAATTCAAGATTTTCAACACTTGTTTTGTCTCTAGATGATTTTCTGGTTTCTATAGGCATTGCCACGCTCTTTACCAGCTAAATTTCGAGTCGATAGTAAAGCCAAAGTATTGTACACGTCCGCATCGAGAGCAACAATGTGAATATTACTGTGACCAGGCCTTTTCCCTTGTGCTGTATGTGGCTTGCTTTGTTACTATTATTTGATTGTCACCAAGTTGAACCAGAATCAGATGTTGAAAATCACACATTGAAGCAAGCTCCAACAATATAAACTCCACAACACCATAAACTCCATGCCCAAAACTCTTTTTGAATACATCCACACGATTGTATTATCATGTGTTGTGAAGCAGGGCCAACTGTTTATACTGTGGTTAGAATAATGGACTTTACAGGTATTTACGTGTAAGTGTGTAGTTGTCTAGCACTGGAGCACTAATTTGGGACAATTTACATTAAAATCAATGAAAATCAAATCAAAAGTTGGTTTTTGAGGAGGGAGAAAATGAAAGTACCCAGTGAGAGAATTAAACCTCTCAGAGCAGAGTAGAGAACTAACAAACTCAACCCATGTACGCTGTATCTGAGAAGAGTTGAAAATCTTTAGTTAGCATTTGAAGATGAAAATTAATTGATACTAGATAAATAGTTTAAAATTGCTTCACAGCTCAAAGGCTGAATTATGCAATAATATTTTACAACTCGATAATATTATTTGCAAATTTCTTGAAAGAACTACGTCAAAATAATGTGATTATCATATAAAATGTTGCAAACCTAATTAATAACTTAAAAATTAATATAATTATTAAAAGCATGTATATCAAAATATTTACAATTAAATTATTTGTTCAAAAAACCGTCGAGAGTCTTAATTTAAATTAAAAGGTGGCATGTATTTTGCCATTACTACATGTAGCATAAAAGAGTTCTTCACCCTATTGGTACAAACATGTGGGACGTTATATAGGTGTGATTGTTTCTCAGACGATACCTAGGATCGTTTCGAGGTGGCAATAAATTGAAGAGCTTATGATTTTTGTCGGCAGTTACACTGTTACACTGTACACTGTTACACTTAATCACGAAGGGAGCACTTTCTCGGTTATTGTAAGACCCTGAGTGTTGGTCCAGTAGAAGTTGAACCTGCATCTTCCGCTTGATCATGTACTGTGCCAATTTGCTTGCCACATGTACATGTACATTTATGTTTTAATTATGATAATTATTTTGGCAGGTACACCAAGGAAACTCAAAGTAAGAAAAAAGCACCTTTCACTTACGAAGCAGATCCATCTGTCACAACATTTTCTGCAGCATGGAATCAAAAAAACTTGTTTTCCTTACACAAAGCCTGGTTTGTCAATCTATCTGCACGGCTTGTAAGCGTTGATCTGTCGGATAATCACATAGAGGAATTACCAGAGGAACTGTTTAACACACTGCCTCTGTTAGAAGTTCTTGATGTGTCCAAAAACAAGCTGCTGTATTTGCCTGAAGTCACAAGTACATTTACCAGGTATTGTGCAGATTTGAAGTTAGTAAACCATTAATAATTTAAAAGTGATATTTATGATTAGTTTCCAGTGCAAATCCTTAAGTTAAGTTGTGTCCTTAACACAACTTAACTTAAGGATTTGCAATAAAAGGCTATAAAAACAGGCTTGAATGGATATCAAACCTGTGAGTGTGATATTGCACTGCACATGCACTGTTCATGCCGTCTGGTCAGCTTTGAGTTTGAGAGTATCCTGCAGTTCAACAAGAAGCAGGGAAGGTTCATTCTCTCACATTGTGGTTTTATCATAAATTGTTTGAACCCAGGAGTCACATCATAATAAAGTAAAGTACGACCGTCCAGGTGAGCGTAGTCCTGAGAAGGACTGTTTGACAATCTGAGCAGAAGTCATCTTCAGAGTCAAGTGATTTATGTAACATCAGTAGATACTGTAAAAACTCTGGTCGAAGATGTCATTGGTCAACTTATTCACGATGTAATTGGTCGACTGTCAGTTGAGCCTATGTTAGATGCAATTGGCCAGTCAGTCAACATCATCTCGAACAGTCCTTCTCAGGACTACACTCACCCAGATGATTGTACTTCACTTAATTATGTTGGTGATTTTACAGTAGTTGTATAATTATACATGTACACTGTATACAGATCTGAGGCCAGATTTACGAAGCCCTCATACATGTAAGTGAAGATTGTATCCTGAGTGAGTGAGTATTGTTTTCTGATAATAGCCTAACTACAGTATAAGGTATTGTGAGAAAACAATTCTTAGGATACATCTTAACTTATGGGGGCCTCATGAATCTCACCCCTGGTCTCCGTTGATACAACTGTACAGTGGTAAACTTTTATTTTTTTGTACTGAGACTATAGCACAACACTGTTCCTTTAAGGACTGTCAGACATGGCACTAATCCCACGTCTGTGACTTTTACTTTTGTACAATAATTTTTTGCAGCTTAAAATTTAGTAAACTATTATAACTTCCTGTTGTCTTTATTTTTGGACTTTTAATAGGTTGCAGAAACTACGGGCATTTGATAATGAGATCACGTTTGTTCCTTCCTCTCTCTTACAAATCCCTACATTGAAAAAATTACATCTGGCACGGAACAAGATCACATCATTGTGTGGTGACCCCAACGATATTGAAGACAGCACCCATATGCCTGACAGTGAGACATGGGGTTGTACTGCCTTAAAAATCCTTAACTTGTCGGGTAACCAGCTGCAGCATTTACCTGGAGGGATTCAGGGAACTTCAAGCTTGACAAAGCTATTTCTTGACCACAACAAGTTGAAAGAATTTCCCATGCCATGGAAATCCCCCTTGGTAAGTTTTTAATCCTCCTGGTTGTTCAAATGGTGGATAATGCTATCCATCGGAGAAATCACTATCAATTGGATAGCGCAATTGGTTTCACTACATTTATGACTTACATTGTATCCACTGGATAGTGATTTATCAGGTGGATAGCGCTATCCAATCTTTGAACAACTGGGGCCTGGTAGGAATAAGTTATTATGCTCCACTGCTTTTTAATATAATTACAATTAATTTTATTGTGATTATTACACTTGTTATATACATGTAGTTGTACTCAACAAAATGTTGTGTTTCTGATTGGTCAATGACGAATGCATAAAAAATTAAATGGGTTACAAAAAGAAATAAGGAAGTTGCTGTGGAATCACAGCAATGGAGTTACAATTTTGTGGAGAAATATTACAACAACGTTAGAAATCTATGAACATGTCCGTGTTCGTGTGGTTCACGTTTTATGGTCACTTGGGATGTTTTGAAAGTTCTCAAATTGCACTTGCCCACAGCCTGTGCAATTTTGGGAACTTTCATAGCATCACCCATACCTATAAAATCACAAAATGCACTTGCGGTCATACAATTCCCTTTACATATTTGGCACTTATACTTTTATCCTCCCTAACTGATAGTCACACACCTGTACGCCTCAATCTGTTTTAGGTTACAAACACTATATTAAATTTTACATTTTCCCTGCTAGCAGAGGTCTTTTTTTCGCATTCACTCAGCTGATGAATGTGGGAAAAGAGACCTCTGCCATGGTTTGAAACTCACTTTGATCCAAACGCCGTCCACATCCACGGAAGGCACTGTTCAAAATGCATGCCTCATGAGACTGTTATGTTTGCTAACTGTGCCTTGAGCTCACTGTCTCTCACGCATTCCGCACAACATGTTAAGCCCTGGCCAAACAAGAGCGAGATTTGATGAGAGTTGATGAGAGCTGAAACTCTTGAGAGGTTGGCCAAACGAGAGCAAGAGATGGCGAGAGTTTGTTGAGAGTTTCATGTGCAAGAAAAGAACCTACCCTTTCTGACATAAATATGGCAACTAGCCAATCAGTATGTTCAGCTAGCCAGACCGGTGAAATGAATATTATTTTGTGCCCAAACAAGCTTCTGTGTGTTTAGTTCTAAGTGCTTATGTTTTTCAGCTGTTGCTTCCTTATTGTGGTAGTCTTTGGAGGAAACATCCCAAAGGCAAAGTCTTGCCTTGTATAAGTCAATTAGTGCGAAAAGTTCCTCCTGACTCCACATTTTTTAAAAGCCTTGGCGTTGTCCTTCCTGAATTTGACGCCTTATTATTTTTTCCTTTTTGCCTGAGCCTAAGCTTGATAAAAACAGTAGCTGCTGACTGTAAAGCTCTCGCTCAAACTCTCGTGTACAGCCAAATGAGACAAAACTCTTGCCAACTATGATGAAAAATTCTAGCAGGTTCAAATTCGATGAGAGCTCTCGAGAGTTGATGAGAGTAGCCGAGAGTGGATGAGAGTTCCTGGCCAAACGAGAGCAAGAGTTTCAACTCTCAACAACTCTTGCTCTCATTTGGCCAGGACTTTAAGTATCACATGAGTATTTGGTCGCAAAGTAACCTCCGTGCATGCTCAACACAATGACTTTCAACCCATAGCAGAGGTCTCTTTTGTCAGCTAGTGAACGAATAAGGAAAGAGACTTCTGCTTGTGGGCAAATTCAATTTAGTTCTTAATATGTAATGCCCCAGGTAATGGTAATTAGGTGATGATAATACTAATTCACACCTTTCCCTGTTGCTTGTAGTTTTTTGTACTTGGTGAAGTTGTAATAACTAATAAAAATTATCTAGGGATGCATTATATTTTTCTGCAATAATTTGTCCTTGTGTATTGTTTTGTGCCTGAAAGTCTGCTATAGTACTGGTTTATCTCACTTACGATTTCAGCAAATACTTGATCTTTCCCACAACAAGTTCACTCACTTCTCTTGTAATGTTGATATGGTTTGGGCAACTTCCTTGAAGCGTTTAAACCTTGCCAATAACAATCTAGGCTCCATTTCATGGAGTGTGTGTCAACTAGCATGTCTTCAAGACCTTGATGTCAGTCACAACGCTCTCAAACACCTTCCAAAACCAGAGTTTTGGACCTCAACCACCATGCATAAGTTGAACCTTTCCTACAACAAGGTAAGAAATTGTGCATACAGAGAGAATTAACCACATCTACGTGGAGGTCCACTAAAAACTGTCCCATTTAACCGTCTCTCTCCTAAGAATGACACTTATACAATCATGCACATGTAGATTTTACTATGTCTAACACCAGATGATTTCACTCGTCATTGAGGGACTGGGGGCAAAAGGGTTAATTTGACTACAGGATTAACAGTGTACTAACTAGGTTAATTAATTTGCAATTACACTATTAATTTTATGATCTTTAAAAAAACCACATGAAACCAGAATTGTTGGTTTTTACTCATGTGATCAACAACCATGTTTTTCAGTGAAAACAAAAGAAAACGTTTGCATACTAATATAGTTGAATTCCTGGAGAATTTGGTCGGGTCTCCAACATGGCCGCCATTTCTTTGTTTAGGGGCTCCAACATGGCAGCCGTGACGTCATGTGAAAACTGAGAATTAGCAACCTTGGGCATGATACAGATGGTGTACATGTATACAGTGTAAGAGTGAGTTTGTACATGTATAAGGCTTGAGTTTTTTAGGAGCTCTTAGGGTTTGTCACTGGAATCAAAAAACCTGTTTTGTGCCTAACATGTTGTTCAATTGATTAACCCTTCCCCACTTGAGAGCGACTTGCAGATTGTACTCTGGCTAACACCAGATGATTTTTAATGCTGACTGAGGGCAATTTAGGTGTAAATGGGTTAACTCCATCTACACATGTATAGTGTAGGTCCACTAAAAAAACAGCCCAGTTATACAAAATGTACAGTGTACTGTGGCAGCATTTAAAGATTTCTGAATCTATTTGAGAAATTTGCAACCATACAAAATGTGATAGAACTGATTTCATGATTTAATGTTTGCAAGGTCACGATGTAGTATAAAACATTTAAGCGAATAACTTGTACATGTTTGTCTTTAAATTTTCGTACTTTAAAATTTTTCTTTATTGTAAATGTATATTAATATGTCAACTGTATGTAATGTGTAAACCGTGTGTACAATGCTAATATGTAAACAGGCCTCCGTTTAAACCAGCGTTGCTGAATTGGATTGCCTGTATAAACATCGCAAATAAATAAATAAATAAATAATCTAAGGTATTGTGATGTGGTTCGGTTTTGATTTCCCTTTGTTTCAGATTATGATAATGAATATTATTTTAATAAACAAAAAAAATCAAAAGTGAACTGGTTTGAACCACAACACATACATTACTGTTAGACTATAATGACCTTGCGAACATGTTGACTGACTAATACATATAGTTCTTTCCTTTGCCTTAATTTGTACAGCTCACCGCCAAACCTCTAGTTGATCCACAAGTTGCATCGCCCAAGCGATTTCCATTTTTCAAGCTTTCTGGTCAAGAAGAAACTCACAATGTGAAAACAGATTGTGAATTTCCCATTTCACTGTTTTCTCCAACACTGGAAACACTTCTTTTGAATGATAATAACCTACAGGTGGTCCCCCTCAGTGTGTGCAGACTAATGAGCCTCATTGAACTGGATTTAAGCAAGTGAGTAACGAATGTCAGGCCCAATATTACAATACATGCCATCATTATGTGGCAAGCAATTCTCTGGCTAAGTGAAGCATTCTGATTGGCTACTTTTTGGTCGGGATTTTACAGTAGGGACTGTTACCATGGGAACGGTCCGTTTCCATAAATTATTTTTTTTCTCTCCTGGGAAATTCAAGTTGAGTGAAATACAAAAAGTTTTTTAAGAAGTGGAATTTAATTTTTTCGTCACAACAGTACGATAATAGCAAGTGGAATTTAGTTTTACACGTAAAAGGTCACTGTTCAAAGTTCGCTGATGGAAGACGAAGATTATGAGCGTTCATGAAGTAGAGAAGAGTGTCCGGTTGCTCAAAGATAATAAACAACTTACTTACCTCACTTGCTCAACCGTACTGGGGAATAGTGGCTCAGTGTTGGCTCTTTGTCTGCCTTGTGCCAATGTTGCATAGTATGGCCCTCACACTTGGTTAGTAAGAGGTTATTATCCATGAGCATGCAAATAGCAAATGCAAATACATGCATCATAGAAAGTAAAGTGGCAACTGGGGAAAGGTGATACTTAAGTTAAAAAGAGAACAAATTAAGTGGGAATCTTCCTTACTTGAGAAGTGAAAGATAAAAAAAAAAAAAAAGAAACAACCATGTGTCAATTTACAATCTCTACACTACTGCGGTGACAATTATGGGCCATAAGGAAGAAGTAGTGGATGTGTGTCGAGGTGTCTATGTACGTTTTTGTGATATGTAAAAAAAAACAAGGTCTAGGCAAGTATAACAACGGAGACTGATTACACCTGATTAAGACCTTCATTATTAAGAAACTTGTACAAATAACGAATGTGTTTTTTTTTAAAGCAGTACACGTATAGATATATATATATAATTATCCGGTTTAGTGTGCTGTCCAAGCCAACGAATGATGTCAGTACCAAAAGGATCGCATTGGATTCGCAGTCCAATCCGGCTCAGCAAATGATAAAAATTTGTTAAAAATTGAGACTGAAAGTGGAACTTTTGATATTAAAACTGGTAAGAAATAAGAACTTTATGAAAAAGTCGTGAGACCGAAACGTTTTATAAAGTTCTTGTTTTCTACATGTTCGGTCTCCATTTTTAACAAATATACATACCCGGTAGGGTATGTGCCTTTTTAATCAATTATGGGAATTTGAGATGTCACAGAAATACAGAAATAACACTGTAAGTACGGAAAGTAACACTGTACCTTTAAGTCTTCTAAGGTCCTTTAAGTGCTCAAGTATTGGTCCAGCAGGGATTTTAACTTACAGTGCAACCTTCCAAGGAACACTTTATGCTGTTTGCTATACCTCTCGTGTTCCCTAAGGTTGCTCATCGCAGTTTCTGCTGAAGACAATAGATAGAATTAGCACCGCTCAAACGTGCGCTTTGCCAAAGTTCAAAGGAACATGTTTGGGTACGGCTTCCTCCTTTCCCGAAGAGAAAGATACCTTTGACGGCAAGTAAATTCTCATGCTTCTGTGACAAGCAACAACCCAATGTAAACGTGATAAACCTGGTGTAAAGGTGATACTATCTAATAACTTCATTCAGGGACCGTACTTTGATTTGATTTTGTAAGAAAACAAATTGTCATTTTTGCAAACTGCTTAACCTCTTTGTGTGATGATTAAGCTCGATCCTGGCCTTTTTTTAGCAATCTTGAGATACGAACTCTTCCTCCTGAACTGGGTAATCTACGGGAATGTTGGCAGCTCAGACTCAACAAGCTGAACCTTCCAGGACTTCCCAAACATGTCAGACCAGGTATGAAGCAATATCAGGAGTGCATGAGTAGGACCTTGCCTGTCCCATGCAAGCCCTATGAGTCAACCTCCGCGCCTATCTTTCTATTTTTAGAACACCATGAGTTCTTTGGCACTGTTTAAAATGGCCAAACAGAATAAAGTTATTGTCAAACGAAGACAAAGTTAGCAAAAACAATGTTAGCAAAATGTGCAAATTGATGTAAATGTGAGTCTCCTGCCGAAGAGAAAATAGAAAGATAAGCGCAAAAGTTGACTCAAGGATAAAGTGCATAGAGGGGCTCTTACTCATGGGCTCCAGGCAATAATTAATTCCAGAAAGTTAGTGCTTTGGTCACAGGAAAAACCAAACTCTAAAAAAAGAGACATTATTATTATTATTATTATTATTATTATTATTATTATTATTATTATTGTTATTATTATTATTATTATTATTATCATCATCATCATCATCTTTCTGTTATCATCTAACATCTTGCTTTTGGTTTAGGTGAAAACGGTGTTCGATCAAAGGACACAATGGCATACCTGAGAGCTACTCTCCGTAAGTCAGTTCCTTATTATCGAATGAAGCTCATGGTGGTTGGAATGCAGGTAAGACTGTAGAGTAGACTTAAACTACGTACAGGTCACTTTTTTGAACTTCCCTGTTGTATTTCCTTCGTATGCCATTTTTTTACCTTTCCAGGGTCGAGGCAAGACAACATTATTAGCAGCACTAAGAGGTCAGAAGCTACCGCCAAACCTTTCTACTGTTGGCATTGTGATTGATGAATGGCAGGTACAGATTTCTTCCAGTTCCAGGTTCACATTACAGCGCTTCATATCTCAGGTAAGTTGAAACATCCGCCTTTTGAATGCTTTGAAGTGTCATGCAACAATCACATGACAGTGGCTATAGATACAGGACTGCTCCCATAGTTCAGTTTCGCATTCTAACGGTTGGACTGAATCTAGCATGAAATGGAGGCTCTTGCGGGCAATTTAATTTGCATTTGAAAAGATTTGCCCACATTAGCCTCCATTCCATGCTAGATCCAGTCCAGTCGTGAGAATTCGAAAATGGTATATTGGCCATACTCTATAATGATGATTTCTAAATTTCTCTTGAATATTTCCGGACTGCATTATTCTGAAAAAGAAATTAAATACTCCGAAATAACCCACTGAGATTTCGCTTCTCGCAGTAATTACTTAATTTCTGATCTGTTTGTTGTTGTTGTTGTTGTTGTAACAAATGGGACAGCACTCAATTGAAATCGTTCTAATTAAGCCTATGATTCAATTTGAATCGCAGAGTTCAGCTCTCCTCAGGTGTCTATCTTGTTTACCTCCCCTTTAGAGTGATGCACCGATGATAACATTCAGCACTTGGGATCTTGCAGGGCAGAGCGTTTATTATGCAGCTCATCAAATGTTCTTGTCTCCCAACACTCTGTACTTGGCTGTGTGGAATGTGACACATGGAGAGGAAGGAGTTGAGAGCCTCAGGCGCTGGCTGCTCAATATACAAGTTTGTACACTTCCGCTACAATCATTTAGATTTATTACTTACTTTATTACTAATGCGAGCGTTTAATAGCAAGGCAGCATAATATTGTTTGTCGTAACGATGGCATAGTTGAATGACCTTGCATTTTGCCTGGGTAGCTGAGATGACAACAGGTAGAAAAGAATCTGGACTGGCTTGTTTGATTTTAAAAAGTCTCTTAAATTTATTGATTTACAAATCCTCTTTAAGAGGACAATATGATGTAGAAGATGATGTTTAGTCTAGAGTTCTTTTATGTAACGCATGATAAGAGTTGTAAGAGTTCAAAGAATGAGTCCTTGGTTGAAGAGCAGTTGTAGCCTTTTGCATCGGCAAGTGCAACGATCAGAGAAATCATGCAAATGAAAACGGTAAGCCGTTAATTAGCTGCTATGGCGCCGTGTAACACTTGCCATTTCTTCGAGACCGCATAAGTGGCTCGAGGCTCGAAAACCTTTTAGAGTTTAGGGTTGGCGTTACCGACGTTTTCATCCAAGCGTGGACACATGACGGGAATTAAAACATGTTCTTTGAAGTTTGAGTTTGGCAGCCGTTAAGCAAACAGTTGAAACTTTTGCGCGCGATAGTTCGAAAATATTTGAAGCATACTTTATCAGATTAGGGTCAATTTCTTTAAGTTAAAAAAAAGTCATGTATGTCCAGTCTTGCCGCCATTCTACGAAAACTGACATCAACATCTCTCAAACTTCGAATGATTGAAGACACAACTTGTCACGTTTGCAGCTAATTAGAGCATGTTTTCCCTTCACATGTCCACGCTAAGATGAAAACGACGGCATTTAAAACCAGTGATCAACGTTCTCTCAACAATGTTTTCAAGAATTTAAAAAAAGCCGCTAGAAAGCTAAGTACTGACCAACTCTATATTCTTGTTTGCATTCAAAGAAGCTCTTTTTGCTTTAGTGCTTTTTCCATGGGATGCCTGTGAGCGCACGATGAAAACCCGGTCGAGTTTCTTTTTTTCCTTCATCGTGTTTTTCTTTGTAGTCACAAATTACGCGTTTTTTTTTATTTCCTGTATCCTGCGGGAAGCGTTTGTAGTGATATGAAGACTTTCGGCTGACCTGACCCGCACGAGAACTCGGTCCCCCCGCTCCAAGAGAGCGTGAGATGGCGTTGCGCCATCAAGGCCACAATTGCGCACAGGAGTTCGAGATATATCCAGGGGCCCGTTTCTCGAAAGTCCCGTAAACTTTTCGGGCGCGAAGAGCCATTTGTGAGACTGCCAACCGCTTTTTTTGGAAAGCCGATCTTTTAACATGTTTTCAAGGTAACAAAAAGAAAATGACCTTTAAGTTTGACGACTTAAACCGTCTCCGTTCTTGAGATCCAGAGGGAATTCTGACACCCCAAAATGGCCCGTAAAGTTTCAGGACTTTCGAGAAACGGGCCCCTGCGGGATCGACCCTAAAAAGATGCACGCGGATTTCAATAAGCGTCACGAAGTGTCCCCATGCTCTTTATCACTCGTGTCTCGGAATACATACAATTTACGTCACAAAATGTCCCCCAAATGCTGCTCCTAGCTCAAGTAAAGATAAAGAGCCGTATTTACCGTAAGCTAACCTTTACTCTTACCTTATTGTTGGAAGTAGGTACCAAATGCTTTGGGACACTTCGTGTTTTGTGTGCATCCAATTACGTGCAATGCTGGACGAGTGCCGAGTTCAAGTTTTTTCATTGCAATCGTGCACGAAAGCCATAAATGGAAATGAAAAAAACAATGAGGCGGAACTCGCTAAGTGAACTGAAGTCCGTCAATCGACATAAGTACAAATTAAGTCATGTTGGACCATGTTGTCGTTTCCAGGCTCGCGCGCCCTTTTCTGAAGTTTTGATCGTCGGAACACACGTGGACTTGCTACCGAAGAGCAATCGACAAGCTCGGGTGGACGCTCTGAAGCATAGTATTGCGCAGAAGTACTTGGATAATCAAGGATTTCCTAAGATTGTGGGTAACATTATGGTATCGCCGGTGACTGGTGAGAATATCCCAGAACTGAAAGAAATGATTTACAGCAAGGCTCTGAAA
>NC_090884.1:14961353-14973853 GCF_036669925.1 Montipora capricornis | reverse complement strand
TATCCCACAACCGCGTGCGGCCTTAGGTGTTGTTTCCAAACTTCCAGCAGTATTTCCATTGCCAAAACTCAACAGATCATTCCGTGTCTACCACATTTCCTGTTACTGAATGAACATTCAAGTAGAACCGACGAGATCTAACCTCGCCTCTACCATGTTGAATTCAATGTTAAGGCCGCGCGCGGTTGTAGGATACGGTGTTAAAAATTTTCTCCCCAGTCCTCCGAATTACGTCACCAGATCACCTGGCGTGTGTTGGATTCCCGCTCAAGCCTGTATTTTTGTAGGCTTCCTTACAACTTCAGCTTTAGTTGCTCTCATGACTGCGTTGATCTTTCTCATAGAGAAAAGTTAAAAAGCCATAGTTGCAACATATGACTTTCATGTACATTCTCGATCTTTAATGAGATACATGTAATTATTTTTTAAAATGATTTGGAAAAGTTGGGAACGTGTGTGGCCGAAAGAATGAGCAGAGCAGTGATTTCGTTCCAATCACTGATAACCGATAAGTAATCGATTCAGCTGTCGATTGATCCTCTGGTAAACGATGGATGGACGGAGTGAACTACTGACCGACAGACGATGTATTGTTGGATGGAATGACGAATAAGCTACATTTTTGCTTGTATTAATTAATGTCATTTTCTTTCAACCGTTTAGTATCTTCAGCTAATGGAACGTTTCGAAATCGCTCTGTCTTTAAACGATAAAGAGCTGTTGATTCCTTCCATGTTGCCAAAAGAGAAACCCGGAATGCAACTTCATCAGCTGCAGAAGATGATCAGGAAAACGTCCGACGAAAAGGTACGAACCATATCCCACTGCGGTTTATCATGACCAATGAACAAAAGTTGTAAAAGCAAAAGTTAAAGTCAATGAACAAAGTTGCTCAGTTGGTAAAGAACCGAACTTGCCATACAGGAATAGCCTAAATCGCGACAAGCAATAATGGACTTTATGAAGAAATATACAAATTTGAAGTGCGGGCTATGCACGAAAGAGAGAAATGATCTGGACAATTTAAGCAATTGTCTCTGAAAAATTCAGGTGGCTCCAGCCATGACTTCTGCGATTGCGTTGCAATGTTCTAGCAACTGACCTATGAAGTCACGTGTTCCCGTGAAAGGTCGGTTAAAAAACATGGCGCCTTGGTCACGTAAGTAGATACGTTCAGAATAGAACCTGAGCTATGGTTTGGAATTCGTGAAAGTATATTCCAAGTCCCATTACTGACAATGTGGTCCCCTCCCCCCCTCCCTCTTCCCCATCCTTCATCATTTCCTTCAGTCAGATTTAACACCCGGCGAAACTGCAACATTATTAGCCAACAGTCGTTGGGTGGTGATGTTGCAATCACGGCGTAAGGTACCAGCAATGCTGACCAATAAAATGTTAAACACGAATATTGAAACAATTACAGAATCTGTGTTCTATTTGTTCTGGCTCAGTGAACTTCTCTTTCGCTGTTACCAACATTTGTCTCCTCGTTTGAAGCAACAGCTGGGTAAAGAGTGACTTAAGGACGGTGCGGTCTGCCTACTAATTCAAAGGTATTTTTGCGCGGTTTACTGAATATGCGGGAAAGGCAGATCTTAACAAGTGTTATTGAAGTCCAAAAAGAATATTGGGGGTCACCACGCATTTTTCGAAGGTAATTAATCAGCAATATTTGTAAAAAGCTTTAAAATACAAAGCAATGTATGGCATTCTTTTCCAAATTGAAGCTTAATTATCTCTGAAAAAAGCATGATTACCCCCAATTTCTCTTTTGGATAACAAGAGGACTTGCCAAGTTCTGTTTTCTCCGCATAGTTGTGAACCGCACAAAAATATTTCTGCATTAATAAGCACCGCCGATATGAAATCCGAGTATCTCGAGATGCGCAGAACGTATGCGCAATAACAATTGTAGGCACCGTCCTTAAACTGATTTTACCAGGCCTTCTCATGCTTTGCTCTTTGTTTTCGTCAAAATAGACGAAATCAGGGACTACTCGAAGTGCTACTCATCCTGAGGATTGGAGAGGTGTCACCACAGTTCGCCGGAATTATCAGATGGCCTACATACCAAGCGGCTTTTGGAGTCGGCTTATAACCCGGCTTATAGTCTCTGTACAAAGGTGGCGTACAATTGAGCAGATTAAAGAGGAGTGTTACTCCTTGGTTTACTGGCGTGAGGGGATCGGTGTCGTTTATGAAGGAGGTCACTTCCAAGTAGAATCCTACCAGGAATTGGTAAAGTAAAGCATTCAGTTAATAATGGGCATGCGTCTTTGTGTTAAACAGAATCAAACGTTAACATGACCGAGGCCGCATTTGCAAACACTAACAAGGCATTGGAATACTTGAGATATGAGTTCTGTGGGTTCACGTGGATCCCCTTCCAACGTTGAAACCCCCCCCCCCCCCCCCCCGACATTTGGGGTTGTACTAGGCAAGATTTGAACGGGCTGGGAGAGTTGGAAAAGTGTTGTTGACTATTTGAGCCGGGAGACATGATCATCAATATTATCTGAATCCCATAAGGTTTGAAACGTGTAACGGCCCCTTGTGTTCTGGGAAACAAGCTTCTGAATATTCAATTTGCTAAGTACCATATTTGGAACAACAAGAGCGAGGGGTTTCCAAATATGGTACTTAGCACTGAAACATTCAACCAATCAGGTCGCACTGAATATTCGGAAGCTGTGAACGCGCGTTACACGTTTCAACCCTTATGGGTTTCTGATATTATTGAATTGAACTTTAACCGAATGGGAGCATGTTGATTGTCATTTGTCGCGGCACTGTACGGGCTTCTCTCAATAAGTTTGCCCTTTATGTGATAAAAGTGAAATCGCAATGTGTCCTCGTGCAATTAAGGATTAATTTCACTTGTATTTTCAAAGTTTTCCAATTGCCCTCGTCGCGAAAACTTTGAAAATACGCGTGAAATTGATCCTTATTTTTCCCCTGGCCTATGCGATTACATATCAGTACTATGTGAGCTTAACCCGCATGAAACTCCCTTTTGGTGACAATGGCCAGCAGTCGCAGTACTGCTGTGCAATCAAAAACGTATTCGGGGTGATTATGGAACGAGGGGGACAGCGCAACTAGTGAAGGCAGTGAAAAAGGCTAACTCGGTCTTCGTGTTTTTCTGTAAGGTTCCCTTAAATCAAAAGGCTACTTTCCAAGAAATCAGTGGTATTGCCATCACGGTGTGGTCAGAACAACACGACTTTGCTGCTGTAGGATTTATTGTGGATCAGATTGATGCTTTGATCACAGAATGGTATCCAGGTAAGTACTAAAAGACAAGAAGAAGCCATTTTCCTGTCGCCTTGAACCTCTGTAGACAAGTCCACATACTTCATTGTGACATAATATTATTGGGGCTCGACCAAACGATTTGGAAATGGCCTACCATGTTATCGACTGAACGTCGTGCCCTGCATAAGACTCACGGAATCATGGGTGCTGAATAAAGTTCTCGTCATAGGTTCGAGGTGTCATTTTTTCAAAACGTTCTTATTTCGTCAGTATTTATGCTATGAGAGTCAAATTAACATGATCGTTTTGATGCTCCCGTTAAATGTAGCTTAAGCTACAAGAGATTCTAAATTTTCTCTATCTTTTTTATCGATCGATTTTGAGGTAAATTTTCAGCTAAACAGCTTAAACCTCTATTTAGAATAGGGGTACCTAACATTCAAACGAAAGAATCATTGTTGGAGCATTAAATAATATCATTCTCCGGCATAGCGTGAATGTTGACGAAATCAGAACGGTTTTAAAAATGACACCGAGAACCTATGAGGAGACCGAAACGGTAATTTTTGCTCCAAGACAAGTTTTTGTAAGCTAATTTGCACAATGAGAAAAGAATAATTTAAAAAACCTACATTTATGAATAGTGTCCATACTAAGTGCGGGTTGCTTTGACCAATTTCCACGGGAAACATTCATGGTTTTCTAATGGGTATGTTGGACAGACCCTGGTAAACATGCAATTCCTATCTGTTTATCAGCCCTTCCCAGATCTACAGTAGGAGTATGTTTTCATGACTATACTGACATTTGATTGTTGTGAACGTTTTAGTTTTGAAGTAGGATACCGTTATTCTCAATTACTAGTTACCGTGTGTCAGGAATCCATGACTGGGAGCATACAACTTGATTGTATTTGTGTAACCTTTCCAGCTAATCACAAGTCTTGCATGAGAAGTTAGTACTCGTGGAATTGAGATTGGTCACTCGTGCAAGCCATATTCTTTTTTGAAGAACTCGTCTAAAAAGCTTGATCTGTCAATTATGCCGTTACATCCAGGTGATCTGGTGATGTAATTTGGAGGACTGGGAAGAAACAATTTAACGCCGTATCCCACAACCGTATACCACAATTTCCTGCAGTATTTCCATCGCCAAAACTCAACAGATCATTCCATGTCTCCCACATTTCCCGTTACTGAATGAACATTCACGTAGAACCGACGAGATCTAACCTCGCCTCTGCAATTTTGAATTCGAAAATAACATTCAAGGCCCCTCGCAGTTGTGGGATACGGCGTTGAAATTTTTCTTCCCAGTCCTCCGAATTACGTCACCAGATCCCCTGGATGGACTTAGTATTGAAGTTGTAGGCTCCTGGTTAGAAGTGGGCTCCTCCAGCACGTGTGGAGTGGTCTTCTGTGAAATAATGTTGCCCTCTTCTAAGCGCTCCTTTTATTTAACTCTTTCCATCTGAGTGACAACAGTAGATTGTAATATAACCCCAAACAATTTTAATCGTCACTGATAGGGAACCCCCTAGGGGTAAAAGGTTTAAAATACCTGCTTGTATTATTTTTTTTATCAATCAAAGGTCTGGATGAGACAGATATGTATGGTATGCCATTGGTGCGTCGCTTAATCCCATGTCCAATGTGCACGGGCTTGATGATGTCGCATCGTCCATCAATGAAGCGTTCTGTCTCCATGGAGTTTCCCGCCACTTTCCACGCACTGCACCCGCCACGACCTTACAACTTCACGCTGTCGACATGCGCAGCAACCGCTTTGGATTATTCTACAATGTCGTGTCCCTACCATCCTGATAAAGTTGTGCCATTTCGCTACCTAATCCCGGATCTTCTGATGGCCGATTTGCCGCGTCATTTTCTGTTAGACGAAAGTGAGTTCAAGTTTGAGGCGCTGGAGTCTCACAGGATTGGCGGGGGCGGCTCGGGCGAAGTTTACTGGGGACTGTATAGAGACGAAGCTGTGGCCATCAAAACGTTTCACTCCACCAAAGTCACGAAGTAATAATTTGATAAGTAATAGATACAAACACCATACAAATGTCATTAAGCCAAGCAGCTAAAATCAATTTTAACCATAAACTAGCAGGCGAATCGGTAGTGACAATTTTTTGGCTTCTTCAGGTTCACTTGATTGTTTTCATAGTAATGGTCTCGCAGATACAGCTACTAATATCGTTAAGCAATAGTAGCGTGGAAGTCCGGCTTCTAAAGGCTTTTGTAGCTTTTGTATTGTAAAGGCTATTGGAGCTTGTTCTCGCTTCTAAAAGTAAAGCGTTTTATACAACGTTTAAAGATTCGAAGCTGGTATGGCTGTATGTAGGGAAGAAACGCCTCCTAAATTGTTAATGCTCATGTTGACGAGCATCTGTTCCAAATTAATGGTTGTTTAGTCACATAACCAGCAGAAAATAATAGTTAAACTTTTCATCGAAGCTCTTTAGTGGTCCCTGCTGCTTTGTTGCTTCCGTTGTTTTTGTTCAGTGATTTTGTTGTTATAAATATTTAAATATAGGGCTTTGTTACCTTGATTTTCATTGCTCCTCTGGCGAAAGATTACGAATACATTCCATAGTTCATGAAATATGGATACAAGATGAAGTAATTGACAGTTAGTGCGTGTAACAAACGTTTGCGGAAAGTAGACGGTTTGAGCTGTTCACAAGATCGTTACTGCTTCTTTGTTTCTTTCTTTCTTTCTTTCATTCTTAGGTCAAGCTCTGATAGTGGATTCGGAGAAACTAAGGCCAAGACACTAGGACGTCCAGGCAAGCGCAGGATGCATTTCAGTGAAGGCTCGTGCATCCGCAGATCAGATGCTCCCCCAGTGTTCTTTGAGAATGACATGGAGGAGGAACTGGAAAAGACAAAAGTTGTTAAAGCATTCTGGGATTTAAGACAAGAGGTGAGAAGAGAGTTCAAGAGATTTTATGGGCTTGAGTAGTGTTAAACAAGGTCAAAGGAGAAAACACAAACGCATGCAACGAGGTAGATAAATATTATCACTAGGCCAGTTTTATCATAATATCTTAGTGATACTTAGGTAAGATATTTGTTTCGCACAACCCTTAAATTCTACAGGTGGTGGCGGTTTCTCTTCTTGACCGTGGAAGATATCCCCCATCACAGCTGTTCCAACTCCTCGAGCTCGTGCGACTTAATTAATTAAACGTAAGAAGGCACTGTTGAAATGACCTTTTTTTAACAATCTAATGATTCCACCTTGGACCTTCGTTAGCTTTCCGAACAAGCTGTCAACACTGTGTGGAGCTTTTTCGAACACAGAAGATAAAAATGCTATAACTTTTATCTCTTCACTCTTGATACCAACGCTCACACTGCAAAGAAATGGGTTACTTGATATGGTAAATGAACGAAATGACATATGAAATGAATCATATATTGAACTGCGGATATAAAATCAAGTGAAGCTATGATCCTCGCAGATATGAACGCAATTTTTAGCAATTGCGTGGAGAAGCCTGAAAAATTCAGGACTTGAACGGGTGAATTTTTTAGCCTTTTCTACGCAATTGCTAAAAATTGCGTTCATAACTGCGAGGATCATAGTTTCACATGATTGATATGGTAAACTGGCCACCGTATAGAACTTCGGAAGCTGACGTTTCGCGCGTTAGCCCTTCGACAGAGTTAACGCTCGAAACGCCACCTTTAGAAATTCTTTGCGGTGGTCAGTTTAGCAGCGGTGATCTAACCCGAAGGTCGTGGGCTCCATTCCCACCATGGTCAGAGTTTTTCTCTGTCCTTGAGTGGGCCCATTTCCATTAGTAGGGCTAACGCTCACGTGGTTCATATGGGGTAGAAACCTAGCACTTCAGATCACACTCTAATCAGTTAAATTTACTATAGAGCGGTTTTCAAATGAGTGTCGTAAAACCAAAACCAAAGTAATTACTTTGGCCAATCAAAAAGGATGGAGACAATCCGTTAAACCAATCAAAACTCGAAGTAATTACACGAAGCCGACACAAAGCGCGGGAAAATGTGCACGCGCGAGCCACGATTGGTTTTGGTTTCACTTCTGATTGGTTGAAAAAATGGCGCGAGAACTTTGAACCAATCACTGAGTGAAGTAATCATAAACCAAAGCAATTCGCTAATTACTTTCGACACTCAATTCAAAACCGCTCTATCAGCTCAGTTCATTAATCCATTTCTACGTTTCACTTTCTCACCGACTCTGCACAACAATATTTTTTTAGAAACTTAACCCCTTTATCCATCTCGTTCGACTGCGTTGATTATTCTGGCATAAAAAAAAACATGACTTGTTCTTTTTTTTTCGCGTGCTGAAGGTTGCCGTTCTGTGCCGCCTTAAACATCCCTGTGTGGTTCGTCTTGTCGGCGTGTCTCTACATCCTCTTTGTTTTGTGCTGGAATTGGCACCACACGGCAGCTTAGCAACCGTGATTGACGAGCTGTCGGTGAAGCGTGAGGAGCGAGCAAAACAACAGGATAGCAGTGCCTCTAACACCAGAGGCTGCCTTTTGGGGCGTGAGTTGTCCTACAAGATCGTGTTTCAGGTACTGTTATGATATCTAATTCATGTAAACAAAAGGCGGTGTTATTTAATTGACCTTGTGTCTTTCTAATAAACCTCGGCCAAATCCCAAGGAACCTAAAATATTCTAAATCAAGAGGCTACGGGTAGCCTACACTTTCTTCGAAGGAATTTTAGCCGATTGCCTTAAAAATTCACACTATTTCAGTAATTGTTTTTTATGTTACAATATCTTGTTCAATATCCAGTTCAATTCAGGTGAGAGTACAAAGGGAGAGTGGGACTGAATTTAATTCGGAATCTATATAACTGGTACGGTCTCTTTCTGTTCGCCTTTTTCTGTTAGGGTATAAAAGGAATCGATGTCAGTTGTCTTTTTTTCTTCCCTCTTTATCTCTCCTTATTACTGGGTTGCCAGTATGGCAAACCCAGTCGAGGTCTGCGTTTAGTTTGTTTGTTTTATTTTTTTTATTTATTTTTTTTTTTCCGTGTCGGTAAAAGTCTTGCCTGTCACTTCCTTGGTAAGTGGTGTCTTTGTGCATAGAGCCTTCTGCGCCTATTTTCTTAGGATCGAGAGGGTAGTGGAACTGCGTAGATTTCTGGTGGACACAGTAGAATCATTAACTTAGGCTGCAATGGCGTCGAAAGTCATGTAACGCGAATGGCGTTTTAGTGGATCCTTAAACAAAATATACCCTTATGGAGCTCAATAATGGAAAGTCAGTTGGATAAACTAGGCAGGAATCTCAAAAGCGATGAGTAATGGACTTCGACAACAATCTATCGCCCGTCGAGACGAAATCGAAGTGAGCTGTATTTACCTGAAGTACATGGTAATTTGACACGATTGAGTTTCTTGTCTTAACGCACGCAATGAAATAGGAAGAGGTTTTCGCCTTTAAGAGCAAATATGTTGTTTGTTTCAATAAATTTTTCGCTGGAAAAGGATTCTGTGGTATTTTCTGCCTTTGTGAATTATAATATCATGTTGTGTATTGAATTTTCGAGCTTAAGGTTGAAATGTGATATGGGAGAAGTTTTTTAGTATTGCTCTGTAAGCAGGAAGGGTTCACAGGCCTGTTGGAAGCGTGCTTGAGTTTCAACAAAATGAGCCCCAAAATCAGTGAAAAATTGTGACGCAGATGAATAATAAAGTAACTGCTATTTCCAAAATGATGGAATTACCTGCTGATAAATAACGTCGTACGCGTCTTGGAGAGTAAATTTTGACTTTGCATAAACAAGAGTTGGGCGATTGTGATCTTTGTTTTGACTTCGCTCATTTCATTGTCAAACTTTATAACACTTGACAGAAAAAGAAACTTACAAAAACCCGGTATCTTGCTATCATTTGACACAGATGCTTCCCTGTTTGCGAGTAAACATGCCGCGGTAACTTAATCACGGCGCCCGCTGAATTCCGGCCATGTCACTTTCGATTTTGCGATTTACTTGAACGTAGCAAAATTCTCCCAAAATGTTTGTCGCTGATCGTAACTTTTTATATTCTATATTCACATTTCAAAATTAATGTTGTTTTCATGTCGTAAATATTTTATTCTCGATCGACCGTCCCGGAAACTTCCTTCAGCTCTTTCTAAAAACTGTGTATGAATAGTTATTTGCTTTTTCATCAATATTTGTTTTGCATAAAGCAAGCTAACAAAATCTGTACCTTGCTGAGTTCGCATTTGTTAGCGTTAATAGTATTTTCGGTCAGATGCTTCTGTTTTTTATGAGGGGTTTATTGTTTTGGTCTCCCATCTTAACACTAACCCCGCTGAACAAGGATTAACTTCAGTGAAGTTTAGTATTACAAAGCTGTCAGATGCTCAGAGGGCACACTTGTGGTGAAAAGAAGTTGTGAAGGAACTTGAAAATTATCAACATGTCAGCCCAGAAGCCAATGTTTCTCGCTTCTCTTTTATTTGTTATTCTTCAGAGACTGGAATGCTGTATTTCAATACCACACAATTCAGTGCCTTCTGATTTTCTGTAACACGTACCACAGGCAACCCAGTGTATGCTTTATGGAAGCATCTCGTTTTTCTAGAAATGTAGGCCCGGAAGTGTCCAGAAACACTTGATGGTGAATCATTTCCCTATGGCTCAGTGTTTCAACTTTGGTTTCAACTTATGTTTTAACAATTATATTTTCTATTTAGGAGGATTGAATCTTCAAAACTGTACCACACACTTTTGTCGTGGTTTCCAAGTGAAACAAAAGTTATTATTGCTCAACAAAATGCACTTAATATTGACTTAATAGGATACCATTGCAACAGCAAAGCGATCTTAAAACACTCCACGTTTTGTCTTTACATACTTTGTATTAATAACAAGGTGTTAAGGTGAAACTCTTTGCCAAAATAATAATAAATTATCGGTAGCGGATCCAGAGCTGCCTTCAAAATTGGAAAATTTAATCTAATCTAGAGAGATTGTTAACACCTCCATTTATTTTACAGCTCCATTTGCGGGTTTAATCCTCCTTCTTTAGTGAACAATAATTTTGGGTAATGTTGATTTGTATGAAAAGAAGAATTTATTACCTTTCAGCACATTTCATTGCCGGACTCGTTTTGAAGCCGAGACTGAAGTATTGTCAACTCTGTTTGTGGGTTTCATCCTCCCTTTTTATTGAACAGTGTACTTTACGCCATCTTACCATTAGGTTGCCAGTGCAATATGGTATCTGCACGATTGTGATATCATTTACCGGGATCTGAAAGCTGACAACGTGTTGGTGTGGTCTCTTGATGACAACAGTCTATTGAACGTCAAACTTTCCGACTACGGTATCTCGTGTTTTGCCACCCCTCAGGGGGTTGCTGGAGAGGAGGGAACACCCGGGTACCAAGCACCGGAAATTCGAACCGGGGCTGGTTACGACGAAAAGGTCAGTAATCACTTAACATGTGGCGGTTTTGATCAACGGAGCTGCAGAAAGCTGATGCTCGCTACAATTTACTTATCGAGAGTAACGCTTAGGTCGTGTTCTATTGGGATCAACCGTTTTCAGTTGGTTGGGTTTTTTAGTGTTCTATTCGGAAAAAACCGTTTTCGGTTGGTTTCGTTGATCAACTTTTTCAACCGGCATCAAACTCGGTTGAAACGGTTGAAAAAGCATTGGCAGCGACCGCTGCCGTTTACGCGGGCCATTTAAAGTCGGTCGCAGGCTCCTGCGGTGTTGCTTTCCCTCAACTTGTCAACGCTGAGAAGTCTGGTAATAACTATTCCCAGGAGTTACCGCGTTTCAACCGAAAACGCTTGGAAAAGTGTTCCATTGGGAAACCTCAACCGCTTCAACCTAAATTTGGTTTTATCAACGGAGTTGATAATGTAAATCGGCCACCGTACAGAGATTCTAAAAGCTGACGTTTCGAACTTTAGCCCTTCGTCAGAGCGAATCCTAAGTTTTACACGACCTAAGTGTTACTTTCGATAAGTAATTTGTAGTGAAGCGCTTCAACCTAAACCGGTTGTGGTTGAAACTGTTTATCCCAGTAGAACACGACCTTATTCGCTCCAAAAAGACCCTGCTTGGCAGAGGTTGTCTTGATTTCTTTCTCTAGCGAGAAGGAAAGGAAACCTCCTCACGGAACTCCTCGATGTAGTCTAGAACTTTGGACGAGTAATTAAACTCTTAACCGGTTTTAAACTTGAAACTTGAATTTTAACGCCTGCCCAGTAGTGGAAGAGTAGAAGTGACGTTGTATTGACGTCACGACGCGCATGCTTGTCAGAACATCCTTTCCTTCTCGCTAGGGAGAGGAATCAAGGAAACCCGTGCCAAGCAGGGTACTCCAGCAAGTACTGCGCATGACTGATTCAAATTCAGTTCTAGCCGTCAACTATGTATATGACATCTGAATAGAATTTTACACAGCGCCAGCCCTGTCGTCCTTGTCTCCCAATGTAACTATTTTTGTCAACTCCTGCAAATAGGTTGTCAGAAATAGCATTTATTTCACGCATTTATTGACTCGTGTGGTGCTGATTCCATTCCCTGCAGGTGGATATTTTCTCCTTCGCCATTTTTGTGTTTGAGCTTCTCTCTGGCTGTCGCCCTTTTCGCGAATATCGTAATGTCGTGGATATCAAGAAGGCGATTCGGCGTGGAGTTCGACCCTCGCTTGAATCGTGCGACTTGGATATACAGCTACCACGACTGGAAGGTCTCATGAGGCAAGAGTTAATATTGCTTTATTTCGTAACCTCCTTGATGTTTTTAGGGTTTTTTTTTTTTTGTCCATCTACTTTCACATTCAAAGCTATTGGAAGTAATTATTTTAGTTCCAAAAGGCCAAATGATAAACCTACCTGAAAAAGAAGTGCTCAGCCTGCAATGAACGGAGAGAAAGAGAACGGAGAGAATCGGCACACGTACGCTTTTGCGAAAGCAGAGCCATTTTAGAAAGGTTGTCCACCCTTCCTGTAGCGTCAAGCCACAGAGGAAAGGATTAACCTATATCATCTTCTTCTTCTTCTTTACTTCCTTTGCGGGTATGCGCATCATTGATTTTGTTTTTTTTTCTTTATTGGTTACTTTCAACTCATATCGTCGACTCGGATTTTCCGGTTTTTGCCAACAACCTATTTTACAATTATACAGTTAGCTATCTTAACTCTTTATGTTTATTTGGGGAGTAAAGTTTCAAGGGCACCTTTAAGTCACTTGGAACCTGAAGCGGACA
>NC_090884.1:14933853-14958853 GCF_036669925.1 Montipora capricornis | reverse complement strand
TAACTATGCTCTATGCTGTAGAGGCTAAGTGTAAACCTTTTGAAACTACAGGCAACCTTAAAATGCATAAACTGGGGCCTTGTTGAGGTCGGATTGGGCCTCTCAAATTCTGTAATTGACAAAATAATTTGAAAAACGCCAAAGGCGACCGAGGACTCGCTATTTAATTCGTCCAAGGTGTCGATTATTGCGAAAGGAAAAACTGAATGGATTATTCTGCAATTCCGCTGCACCTTATTTTGCATGTTATTTAATCCTTGCTGGCAAGAACCGATTGAAAGCATCAAAACCTTCAATTGACCTTTTTTACTCATTTTTGCTGCTTTCTAGGAACCCCCACGATGTTCCCAAGCCCAGAGGGAAGCTCGTCAAGCCCATCTTCAAGTTTTGTTTTGCTATGGAGTCGTGAACGAGATAACCGAAGCTACAGTATGGTTAATGCTGAGACAGGGATATTTTATGCTCACGATGAAAAATGTACCGGACATCGAGTGCTGTGTATAACAAGGGTTGAAAATCGGACGTGGCTGGGTACGGAGGTAACAAAAAAAAGCTTTCTTTGATAAACAGTTTTGAAACTCATTAGAACGGGTACGTTTTTGCCAATAACAGAAATACCGATCCACGCTTTAAACTTCAGTCTTCCATGATCGTTAGCAGATCATTATGGGCCGCAATGGAAACTACTGGCTTTCCAGTAATTTGCGTTACCCAATAAAGTTGTTTTCTTTCTTCAAAACCAAAAGGTCGCCTGTTTTATATTCTGTGGTGGAGCAATATACTGAACTTATTATACGGTGCTGTTTGTTTATTTGTTATTCATTGTAAACTGTCAAAAGTAGCCAAAAGGAAACTAGATAGACTGATGCTGCGTCCAACTGCTTTTGTGAAAGGGAATTTTTTCTTGGTGTTCAGTCGTGTGTCCTTGAGAATGTTTTGATCAGTGTTTTCAAATTAGTGTCAGTGAGGTTGTTCATCAATGTTCCTTGTTTGTATTTTCAGGGGTGCACAGTAGAGGTGTTCGGTCGCAAGTCTTGGCGTGCGCCTTCAACATTGTGGTTCTACTCCACCAAGGCCCCGGTGCTGGCATTACTGACGGAGTATGTCTCCATTGATTTCACATCCGAAGAAGTTCAATCTGGTGTAAGTCATGTAGATGCATTTTGATGACACCTTGTGACGTTATTAACTTGAAAGTTATTAACCCTTTCATTCCCAAATTCCCAAGGTCTAAATGTTAATATGTACTTATTGACTGAGTGGGAGGGCCGGACAGGAAAATATTTGGCCCGCGAGATCATGGCGTACAGACCGAGGGCCAAATATGTTCCTGTCCGGCCCGACCTAAGCTCAGTCAATAAGCATAATATGCAACCGTAAAGCGAAAGCTATGCGCCTTAGGAAAAGGCAGCAAATTTCTAACAATGCGGCACAATGCGACATAATTCATTCTCTGTTGACCTAGTACAACATGTACAGTGCTGGCATGAAATTTTTTTTAAATGTTGTGTTATCGAAAAGATAACAAAAAAGAGCCGTCCTAGATGAACTGATAAGGAATTTAAGGTACAAGTGTGACAACAGTGCTCAAAATTAAACATGAACTCAGACTTTTTTATAACTCGTTCAGTTTGTCAAACAAGGTGAATCCTTCTTAAATTACTATTGATCCAAGTAAAAGTCAAATGCCCGGGGGGGGGGGGGGTGGGAACCACCTTTCCCATTTGTGATGAAACTACGTGAAGTAAGCTGAATAAGTTTCAGGATTAAAACAAAGAAAGCTTTTAGATCAATGATAAACTCGAAGTCATACAGTTTTTTACGCTACCGCTGATAGCTGCATGCTCAATTTGACCAATTTTAAAGGTATTTATCATTGAGTTACTCAACACAATCAACGGAAAGTTAACCATTTCAAGACCGGTGCGTAGACCAAAATAATCCAGATCTGAACTCGCTGACTACATTATTTTCTCACTGTTCTGCACCTGATTCGCTGGATCTCCAAGGATTTCGTGTACTCAGCCCCGTAAGGGTTGGGAATATAAATTGTTTGATACGTAAGTGTTGCACGAGGTTTGAGGGGATGGTTGTCTAATGTTATCCTATTTACAATACGTGGTGGATTCTATTCGGAAATACCGAATGCAAATCCACCTGGGTGGTGAAACCGGGCTTTGGACTTGCCACATCGCACCCAAACCCAACGCCTAAGTTTTAAGGGTTAGAGGGTGCTTGGGAATACGTTAATGAAGTGTCTCTTTATATAATTTGTTTAGAGTGGCAAAAAAGTGAAAAACGTGTATGCGTCCCTTGCCAACGGTACTCTAGTGGTTTTTGCTCCAAGGAACACCAGCGAACGAAGATACTCACACGCTGATGTCACAATGGTAACCAAGGAAGAAGATGAATTCCTCTCCAGAGAGACCAGCAAGTGGTCAAACATACAGGTTCTTGATTCCATATAATTTGTTTGAAGCACTCCTAAGGCCAGTTTACAATTGCGATTTTTCGTGTAGTTTTCGTTGCCTGCATATGTCGCCAGTTAAAAGAGGAAATGCAGTTTCGCTGCGATTTTAACACGACTGGTCGTGACTATATCGGAGAGGATCTTGACGTATTCCAAATTTGCAATTTGGTGGTATTTTTGACAAAATGCGATATTTGTAGTGAGTTCTAAAAGCATTTTAATGGCGCACACATCAATCCCTTATCCGAAATCTTTTCTTTTTAGCTTGGTTTTGTGACTTATCTTCAGTCAACCACACTCGCGCATTACGCAGAAATGTTGTACCAAAACACCTCCACAATATTGAGAAAAAGACCGTCAGAGTGTTGTGTTTTTTTTTTATTTGAATTTAGAACTTTATTTTATACTTCTTTATCACCTATCTGTTAGTGGGTAAACACATTTTTACGTGGCTCCAAATGACCTTGGACACCTATAGCAGATACATGAGCGAACATTCTACATTTTATGGAATAAGCACATCGTTGCGAAGAGCATTTCGTTTACTCGATAGAAAACAGCCAGATCGTGACGAATACCTCTATTTGAGTATTTCTTTAAAAATGAACTTTGAGGACCTTGTCTCTTGATTCAAGTGGATGTCTATATTGGTAGGAAATTTCCTGCGTTCCGGGAATCTTTTCTCTTTCTTTCTTAATGTATACTTTTAAAAGGAGAGAGTCTGTTTTGTAAGTTAAAGGGAAATGTCCGTTTTGAGTGCTAAACCAGTTAGTGAGGGCCAAGAGCCTTTGTCGATTACGTTTGCTTCCTTAGCTATTTGAGGCTCTCGTCTTTCTCGAGAAGCTTCGTCATTTTATCTTGATGTTGTTGACTGTGTACTTGAACAGGGGCAGGGGCAAAGTGAAGTGCAGATATTAGGGTCTTTTACGATCAACAACGAGCGACGTCAATTAAAGCGTCACCAGACAACAGCACTCCAACAAAAACCAGAACTCCAATATTCAAGGGACTTTAACATCTACGACAGCGACGTCTATGAAAACGTCACTTCAAAATATAACTTTGTAATATCGCAAGTGTACATGTTTCGTAATTATTCAATCTTGTTAACCTCCTACAATGTGAGCGAAGTATCCTAAAAATAAAACGGTACGAGAGGTTTCAGAGTAAAAATAGAGAATGAAAGATTCACATTTGAAGGCTCGCGTTGTCGTCAAAACCTCAGATTTGGTGATTTCACGTCGTTGTTGCGAAGAGGACGTAAACCGCAAGAATATTTGCTAAAATGCCTGCCGCACGTACAGAACGGTTATGTTTTCCCCTTTTAACCTATGATATTGTTGTTTTGTGACGTTCTCGTTGACGACTGCGTCATAGATCTTAAAGTCCCTATGGACCTCTTTTGCTTGTACGTTTTGTGTTCCGATTTAAGACCACGTGAGGTTCCCAAGGAAATTTTCCTTTTGTTTTGTCATAAGTTATGCAATTATATGCACGTGCATAAGAAAGGAACTGTTCCCTCGAGTAACATCACCTGGTCTCAAATGGAAAACAAATTTTCAAGCTAAAGAGGTCCATTAGGTCTACGTAACGGCGTTTTCACAGATGACGCTATTCTTAGACGAGTTCTTTGAATAAGATTTGTCTTGCACGCGTGGCCATTCTCATTCCTGTGGGTAATAATCTCTTATGCAAGACTTGTGATTAGCTGGAACATAGTTAATGGAGGGACTGGTTATGAAACCTTAAAATCTTCAAAAGCGATAACATTGTTGTCGTAATCGATGTTGAATTGACTGTGACAGTGCACAATCTTTTGTTTTCGCTTCGCACGGGTTCGGATATTAGTTGCGCATAATTTAATGGAAAGATTTGATTATCTTTTCGAAAAAAAGGTGAGTTTTGCGCACCTTCGAGGGCAAAAATTCAGACAAAAACATGAAACAAGAAGACTTGTCGAGTGTCATAACCATCTCCATGCATTAAGTATAGCTGGAAAGGTCTGGTTTCGCGGGAAAATCAATCTAAAAATAAGGTTCGTTTTGTAAAAACACCCTTCCACAAATACAATGAAGCTGTTTGCTCCTAGTGGTGCGCTCTTCACAAAACAATGGCTCTACACGTGCATTTTTAATTCATGGACATTTCTTTCGTTTCGTGTAAAATGACCAAATCTCAACTTCTGTACAAATTCCGACTTTAAAGACGGTTCGTACCAATTTGGTTAATGAGTAGTTCGGCCAGTTTGTGCAAGTTTATTTTAATAAAGTGGGACAATCACAAAAATAAATGAAAATTGGAAAGATGATCACAGTTAGTTGACCAGGAAGCCTTAAAAAATCCAGGCTTGAAATGACCGTGCTTCTAATATATCAAACTTCACATGTTTCAAGTGAAGCTATGATCCTCTCAGTTATCAACGCAATAAGCCTTTTCAACAAATCGTCACGTAACCTTTGTTTCATAAACACGATGATTCTGCTGAATTAATGAAATTATTTTTCCAGAAGTAAAAAGAGAAGCTTAAAATTTGCCACCATACCGATTTTCGTAAGTATATCGTTTAAACTGGTGTTGCTTAAGGACAGTTACAGTTGAAAGAAATTATAAGGATTTGTATGGGAAAAGACGCTTTGCCACCCAGTCACGCTTCAACGATGTTTATGCAAATCCTTGTATTTTTCTAAGTTTCCAAACCGCTTAAAAATTCTTCCTTCGAAATATGAAAGTCTGAAAATTTCCACCCTTGCACATTTATTTTCGCTTATTTGACCCGTGGCAAAATAGGAACCTGAGATCTGCTTGTGGCGCGTAATTATGGAAAATTACACTTTTTACTAGTTACCACTTGGACTCCTTCAGTTTTTCTACTGTCTGTTTTGCCGTTATGTGGTCTCATAGATCAGTAGTCCATTCAGAAGATTACGCCAAGCCAACCACATTGCTGAAGGAAAGGCCAGATCACAACACCGGGAACAACATGCGCTACTCTTTTCGACTAGTTTGTGGGATCTTTAACGTTCCATAAATTTTTATGAACATTGAAGGTTGTGAGGCGGGGCCTACGGTTTATCGTCCTTATCTGAGAAGACTTGAAAGTCTTAACCCTTTGCAGATGTAATTACAAAGGCAGCACTTTCTCCTCAGTTATTTTAAGACCCTGAATGTTGGTCCGTCCGGAGTCGAACTCACCACCTCCCGCATAGCAGCCTGGTGCTCAACCAACTGAGCCACCGGTGTGCGGTGAACGGAAGTATGGAATTTTCGATTGTTGAAATGGTCATACAATGTTTTGTTTATTCGGGCTAAGTCAAACACGATCTTCCATTTCTGGAATTTATAAAGTCAGAGCTTTAAGTTCACCAATTATCAGTCATGTGACCAGTTTGTTGCAAATGGCCTATTTTAGCAAATGCGTAGTTGAGAAGCCTGAAAATTTCAGGACTTCAACGGGGTTTGAACCCGTGACCTCGCGATACCGGTGCAGCTCTCTAACCAACAGCGCTATGGATCCACTGATTTTGGGAGCTGTTCATTTGCGTTCATAACTGCGAGGATCATTGCTTGACTTGATTTCATATCCGCAGTTCAATATATGATTCATTTCAAATATCATTTTGTTCGTTGATTCACATATTCAATTTGGCAAATCGAACGTGGTTTCGGCGTTGTCCGTACTCTTATCGACAACGATATTCGTCATCACAGTGGTCAAAGTGTTGTGGACTCACGAGGCGCAGCAGTAAGAGTACGGACAATGCTGAAACACATTCGATTTTTTTTTTACCACAATATTCAACACCAAAGAAAGTTTATTTCAGAGCGTGACCAAGATCGTGACACAAAGAAAGAGCAAGCGTTGTCTATTCTTCACTTCCTCAAATCCCATAATACACATTGTTTATTGAATCACCCTAAAAATGCATGAAACTTCATATATGCTACAAAATAATCACGAAAAGAGTTTTTAAAAAGGACAATTTGAGATTTTCGACGACGTTTTCTTTGATGTCGCCGCTGTAGATATTAAGTTTGCCATTGCGACTTCACACTAGCCTGGCCAAGATCAAAATAGTGTTTCTCTTTTAGAGCGTTTTATCCTTTATAGCTAGACTTGTCGTCTGGTGCTGCCATTGGTTTAAGTACGAAGTACATACCAAAGCTTATTTTTTCTTTCTTTTTCCGTTTATTTTCAAGGTCGTGAACCTCGGCCAAAGTGGAACTCCCGCAAAAAGCATGGTCTTGGTTCGTGACAACAAGGAACTGTGGGTAGGATGTGGGAACAAGATTGTCATCGTCGATACCAACACTTTGATCCTCCTGGATGAGATTGTTGTGTACCAATCACACAGAACGCATGTGCGAATCATGGTAACTGATGGAGAGCGTGTGTGGAGTGGTGACAGGCGATCAACGAAAATATTGCAATGGGACGTTAATAATCGTCAGCTTACCCATATTTTTGAATGTGATGTTGATAATCCAGTTGGACAGGTTTTGTGCAGCGAAATTAAGGAGCCTCGTCGTTCTTCTGATAAAAAGACAAGTATGGGGCGCACGCGGAGGAGGCGTGTATCAGACCCAACGGACAGTCTTGATCAACCATCGTATACAGAAGCAATGTTAAGAGAAGCGATGACTGATTTATGGAACAAAGATGACCAAGAGTCCGATTCCCATAGCAGAAAAGATTCCCATTTTCGTGATTCTGAGAAACATCTCGATGACGTTTTGGACAGTACAGTGAGGACTGTTTCTTATCCTGTTCCTATACCCGGCTCTGAAGTACCTGTGAATATCCCATCGAATGATACCGATTCACGTGCTTCCGCTGATAGTGGCGTTTCTTCATTCCTCAGCGCCAACATAACGACAAACACAGCGACGAGCAGTACTTCGGATGCAGCTCGGACTAAAGTCGACACGCAAGATGACAACATTGTCGCTACGGAGACGTACGAAAACGTTATTGAAACGGACGTCGAGATTCCCATGAACAACACTCAATACGTCTCGAAGAACTCGAGGGAGGAGAGGAAGTCAGATGTGGAGGCCCTTTCCAGGGATGAGCTCAGTCGAGATTCGACAGTAATTCTTACCGATGAAAGCAAAGCAACAAATACTGACATTCTACCTGTGAAAGGTACACCTCCCGATAGCGAGTCGGTAATAAAAGCCGAACATGCTTTGACTGAAGAGAACCCTGAATCTACAAGCGGCGATGACAACACTCCAGAAGGTGGTACTAATATAGATCCGAACAAAAATGAAGCCGATTTTGATTTCATGGACCGCGACAAATCACGAAAAGCCTTTATAGAAGCTAAGAAGAAAAACGCCCCGTCCGAAGAGGCAACCACTCATCACTGCCTGTCGATGGATGCCTTACAAAATCGTTTTCGTTCTTCTTTCCGCGCTCCTTCGCTTATGAGTTCGCAAAGAAGAAAGTCACAGCGGCGAAAAACAAACGAAGACGATAACGAATCATCTGCTGGAAGTATAACCAAACCCTGGGCTAGAAGACCTCGTCTGCGCATTCTCGCAGGATCAATAAACCGCGTGACATCTCTTCTGATAGTTAATGGCACCTTATGGATTGGGCGTGGCGTAGGTGATGTGCTTACAGTCAATGTGAATTCGGCCAATAACGGTTTACCACACGGTCACGTGTTTGCACAACTCGTCGCCGATAATCTCCTAGGATATGAAAATGGACAAGTTGATGAGATTGTAAACAGCGGTACCAACAAAGTTGTTTGTCTTCGTCGTCTGGAGGTCGCCCGTGGAATTGTGACCGAAGAGGAAAGATGCACGGAACGGTATCAGTTGGTTGTGTGGGAAGCCTGGGGCGACACGCAATTTAAAAAGTTCAAAGATCGCTTGGATCATTTCAACTCTTTAGTCAATTAGTCCAGGAAAACTGATTCGTTGTTTTTGTTTGTTCTATTTTAGGTTCAATTTTATTTCATTTGCGTCTAAATATCTCAAACGACTTCATTGACACAACCACAATAGACGATTTACTCCACAAAGGCTTGTTTTGGACGATTGGTTTTTGATGATTTTGATCTTAAGGAGATTTTAGGTTTCACAATTTTTGCTCTGCCAACGCTGTATTCATCGTCCGCTTTTTAGGATAATAGCCCACTTGTACTTGTGCAGTCAAACACTTTTATTGACAAACCGTTGCAATGTTGCGAGAAGCGTTGCGGAAAGTGGAACTCGATTTTACTTTCTCCAACTTTTCCAGCAATAGTTTTGGCCGTTTTAAGTAGTTGCGGGTTTCATTCAGTATCTGTTCCTTTTTTTTTTCTAACACGTAGGGGAAAAATTCGAATTAATTTTGTGCATTTATGACAATTAATCCTATTGATCAACTATTATAGAGGTTTTAAAGTGCTATGATCAAAAAATCATTTTCTTTTTTTTTCCTCAGATTTTGAAAACCCAGCTCTCTCAAGATTTTAAAATTAGTAGTGGCAGACCAACAAATAACAAAATTCCAGCTAAAATAAACAGGTGTATTTTGAAAATCCGAACTTAAAACTTGGGTCGCTTAGTGTTTAGTTAACATAGTTTTGAAATCCAAAGAAAAAGAATTATTTTTTGGTCGTAGTAGCACTTTAACGCAATCGTCAAACGATTTCAAACATGTAGAAGTATTTTGTTTATTTTACTGCCTGTTTCTAAAATGGGTTTGAAGAATCATACGTAAATTCCGTGGGTAAAATAACTGCAAATAACTTGAGAATAATTACTCATTCTTCAACATTGTTTCTTATTTTCTTTGCCTCGTCCAAAAGTTGCTTGAAGACGCCCAGTTGTTGAACTGGGGGTAATTGTTCATGATAGATAGCTTAAAGGGAGCCTCTGCGGACTACTACCACCACTAACTAGTAGGGACCTTTCGTAAGAACGACGACGACAGCAACGAGAACGCCACAAAAGAATGGGTTTAAGGAGCAAAAACAATAGCTCTGCACGCCCTGCACGTGCGTTTTGCATTTTTGTACATTTCTTCACTGTCCTCGTCCTGACCACAGGGAGTTTAAGAAACGACGAAGACTAATTCACACCAAACCTTAAACATGTTTTAAACATGTTTAGTTAAACACTGTTTTAAAGTGTTTCCTTTTTAAATCATGTTTACTGACTTTTGTCGACTACGAATTTAGTACAGGTCAAAGCATGTGTTGAAACAAACCTGAATCTCATGGAAAAGCCAGTCCTACATTTTTCTGTGACTGATTTTTATTTTGGTAAACCAAGTTTAATTAAACATGTCTTGTTGGTGTGAATGGGGTATAAGACTCATTCTCGTCACCAGAGCCTCGGATCGACCTAAGGCTCTGGGAAACTGAATGTCGGAGAACATGCGCCGTAGGGTTCTTATAGCCAAAAATTGGCTGTTTGAACCTTGCGGCGCCTGCTCACTCCTCGTGCTAACACGAATGCACCAATGAGAGACGCTTTTGATTGTTCTTCACGAAAACCAACGACAAGACACTTTGTTTGAGGGCTCCCCAGAGCTCTTCTCTCCCTCAGTCAAGAGAAGAGCTCTGGGGTCGAGAATGAACTACAACTACGACAACGAAACAAACGACGTGCCGTGAAATCACCAAAGTTGAGGTTTTGTGACGACAACGTAAGCATGCAACAGAGAATCTTTCATTCTCTAACTCTTTTCACTCTGAAACCGCTCAAACCAATTTATTTTTAGGATTATTCGCCCATATTGTGGGACGTGAACGAGACTGAATAATCGCGAAAGACTTATGATAAAGCCAAGTTATATATTTTGAGGTGATATTTTCGTCGACCGTCGCCGTTGGAAATGTTAAAGAAGGGACCTTAAGATCCAGGACGGCAACCTCAGCGAGAACGCCATCAAACAATTAACAATTATTGGATGAGTATGATAGCGATAATTATCAAGGCCAAAGCTGAGCTGAGCTGAGCTGAGCTCCGCCATGACAAAACTGATCAAACTGCCAGTTAGAGTAATAGGTGACGTCACTTCTGCATGCATAAAACCATTGTCGGTAGGTATGACGTCAATTCTACATATATAAAATCTATTGTCTGCAGGTATGACGTAAGAGAAACACAGCAAGCAAGAATTAGCTGCGTGCTTATAGCCAATAAAAATCGAGTTCATGACACCAATGTATAACAGGCCACTTCAGAAAATAACATAATACTCCTTGTTTTCCCCCCAAATTTTGCATAAGCATTGTTTCCAGTTTATCTTTGGACTTACAATGATTCCAAGAGGAAACAAAAACAATGCTTATGTAAAAATTGGGGGGACAGACAAAAAGTATTATGGTATTATCCCAAGTGGCCTATAATAGACCTTAATGAGCAAAACAATGGCTCTGCACGTGCGCTTTAAACTTTGTACATTTCTTTCCCATTCTCTGCCAATCTGCAACGTGAACTACCAAATCTCAAGTTCTAAGGAAGACGCCAGTTTCAACACTGTTCCTCCCATTTCAGTTCCTGGATAGTTTGGACAGTTTGTGGAAGTTGAACAAACTGGAACAATCACAGAGCACTTTAAGAAACATAAACTAGCACTATTAAAGGACGTTATCACAGTCGTCGCCGTCTTTGATCTTAAAGTCCTTGATCCCTAACGAAGTGAAATGATCAAATTTTGGGTTCTGTAGAGGACGTGAGAACCTGACAAAACATTTTAATTTTTTTTCCGAAGCAACCACACCGTTCATGCCAATGTTATTACTGCGATGTTGATCCACACTTTCCATTCCGAACGACTTGGGGTTATGACGAAATTATTACAATGACGGAAAATAATATTTTTAGAAGAGGTTCTCGTTGGCGGCGGCGTTGTCCTTGCGTAAGCTCCCTGCTACTACTTCTGCGACGTCGGCAAAAGCGTCACCTCAAAATGCAGCTTCTTTCGAAATGATTCCTTCTTGTTCACGTCGTACATGCATTGTGGGCGAAATTGGTACAAGAAGTTTCGGAGTTAAAAAAGAAAATGAAAGGTTCGCATTTCAGTGAATATTCACTTTGTCGTCAATACCTGAGATTTGGTGGTTTCTCGTTGTTGTTATGCTGAGTACCGCATAATAGACCAATTTCGATATATTAAAATTCAGTCCGAAACAAAATGCACCATCTCGAGGCTCTAGGAAATAAACTCATACAAATCCTTATATTTATTCCCCAGAGCCTCGAGATGATGCCTTTTGTTTCGGACTGAATTTTAATATATCGAAATTGGTCTATTATGCGCTAAAATGTACGGGAGCCCAATAGTCCATTTTACAGTTGTGTGATTAGTTACCTGGACTATGAATGAAAGTGAGGCTGAAGTTGACCTTCTTTTGATAGAAACCTCATTGCTTTTCTTATGTAAATTTAATTCTTACTAATTAGCACGACAACAACGTCATTAACATAAGAAAAGGAGGGAGGTCTATCATAACCAGGTCAACACCAGCCTCACTTTCATTTAAAGGCAAGGCTACTAAGCGCACAACTTGTAAAGAGGTCTATTATTCGTGCTTGATTTTGCTTAAAATGCGTACCGCACGTGCAGCACGATTAATTTTCCTTTTTTCAACCAATGATATTATTGTTTTGTGGTGTTGCCGTCCCTTTCTTTATTTCTTGAACTTTCTATTGTGACGTTGATATATTGTTACGAAAGTGTTATGATAATAACAAGACGTCACAATTATTCAAGGTGCAGGCGCTCGGATGAGCCCATATTTCCGAGTTGCTGTTTGCCTCAGTTTCAAAGCGAGTCCTGGTGCGCAACCATTCGAATGGAAATTAGTGGTGTATTTTCATGCAAATTAAACTCATTATCATTTGAATGGTTGAGCACCGATATTTTTTTTGAACCAGAGGCAAACAGCAACTCGGAAATGGTCTATTTGATCACAAACGAGCGCTTCGGAAATGGGCCATTTCCGAGTTGCTGTTGTCTCGGTTTCGGAGTGAGTCTTGGTGCTCAACTATTGAAAGGGAAGTGAGTTTGATTTGCATAAAAAACGCAACTCATTTCCATTTGAATGGTTGTGCACCAGGACTCGCTTTGAAACTGAGGCATACAGCTATTCGATTATATCGGATACAAACGCTTCCTTTGGACAACCGTAGCACGTTACAATGCAAAAATAGGGAGCTTAAGCACGCGCGTTTTTGAGACACGGACGGCAACCGGAAGAGAACATTTCGCGTACCAGGATAGTGGTGTCTCCCGGATTTTTATACTAATGATCTCTAATGGAGAAAATAAACTTGGTAATGTAAATGCGGTTGTGTGAAGACAAGGTAAAAGGGAAAGCAGCTCACTTCCGGTTGCCGTCCGCGTCTCAAAAACGCGCGCTTAAGCTCCCTAATTATTCAAGATGACGGCGCCTGTGAATTTGAAAAACAGAAAGAGGTGATATTGAAGTTTGCTTATTTCGGATGCTAAGGCTTTCTTTAATAAAAAATTAAATTCGATGGCAAAGTTTATTTCCTTTGGCTTAAAGATTTTTTTTTGTTGTTGCAGTGGAGGTTTCCTTTTAGCAACAGTAAGCAGCTATAGTGGCGATGTGAAATGTCAAGTTTACAAAAACACGCACGCACATGCGTTGTCGTTATTATAACCTTTCTTCTCCAAGACAACGTGAATGCAAATACATAAGAACATACTTAATTGATCTATCCCCATAGGGGCTTTTCAGGGCCAATGAAACACAACGAAACTACGGAACAGAACAGCAACAACAACAGCTGTTAAGAATCCCGACTGGCCGGAGGCAAACCAGTTGGCTATCTACAATTGCAGCTGGGAAGATGAACCAGGGACTACCAGGATCAAATTCAACGAGTGGTCAGAGCGGGTCTTGAACCCGGGTTCTCCGGATCCCAAGGCAAGCGCCCTAACCATTGGGCCACACCGTGAAATAATAAAACTGCGGGTTTGGCGAATTTCAGCAACTAACAGCTATTTATTTTTATTTTTTATATATTTTATGAATATAGTGGTTTTCACATGACGTCATCGCCGCCGTGTTGGCGGAAGAGAAACAAAAGATCTCTCATTAGCTTCTTTTGTTCGTCCACCAGCAATTGTACATTTCAGCATTGTTATCTGGTTGCAAACCACCGATACTTAAATGCACAAAATTCACTTTGAAAAATAAAATGCGTTCGACTTTAGGTCGTGTATTAATTTTGACAAACTTTACCCGGTTCTTCTTGGATATGTTTGGTTTGTGTTGGTAGCGGTTGTCATGGTTGGATATTGTGTTGGCCGGTGTGTGTGGGCGACGGTAGCTGTTTGACGCACAGTAATGTGCTACTATCAACTGAGATAATAGACCAATTTCGATATATTAAAATTCAGTCCGAAACAAATGGCATCATCTCGAGGCTCTGCATGGGGAATAAATATAAAGATTTGTATGAGTTTATTCCCCAGAGCCTCTAGATGATGCCTTTTGTTTCGGACTGAATTTTAATGTCTCGAAATTTGTCTATTAAGAAATTATAGCACCAAGATTCTCTTGTACCACTTAAACCCTCTAACTCCCAAGATCTGATAATTAATTCTCCTTTCTATCCGCTATACATTTCGTTGTAAATAAGTTAAGAAAATTTGGTATTATATCAAGATGTCACCTTATGTCTGACAAGTTCGTCTACTTTCATGGCCAGGAAGATGGTCAATTTCTGGTCAAATACTTAGGCCCCGTCCTCACGTATCTGGATATTTTGAATGTGCAAATTTTTCTTCGCGGATTCGCCTTCCGCAACTTTTACAATCCTCTCTGCAGAATGGAAAGTTTTGAATTCGCAAAGATTTTGGAATCGTTTGGACGATGGAGTCCGAATACTTTCAAATCCGATGACGTTACAAACTCAGATCCAGTCTTTACCTCGTAAATATTCAACATGGCCACTGAACGATCTTGTCTCGAAAGTCTCCAACTCGCCCACCTCATGGCGCGTACTCTGTTGACAATAGTTACAGAGGATTCGTGGATACTAGAACGAATGCGGTTACGTGTGGAAGAGCAAATTCGATTTGAATACGTTACGTGTTGACGTGTTGAATCCGCAGAGAAAAAGTTGCGCATTCAAAAATATCCGGATATGTGTGGACGGGTCCTTAGAATTCTGTTGTCAACAAATTCACTTTTATCTTTTATTTTTTGTTTGCTCTAAATAGGCCATTTCCGAGTTCGAGTCTGCCTCTTCTTTAAAGTGAGCTTAAGTGCGAAGTTTTTGTGATGATAATTAGTTCTACTTTACATATGAATGAAAACTAATTTTAATAGGGAGTTTAAGCAAAGACGACGGCTACGGCAACAAAAACGTCAGTCCAAAATATAACTTAGCGCTATCGCAAGTATTTCGCGATTATTCCGTCTTGTTCACCTTGTACAGTACAGGCAAACTATCCTGTAACTGAATGGGTACGAAAGGTTTTAAAGTCCAAACAGAAAATGACTGTTTCATTGTTATATGCTCACGTTGTCGTCAAAACCTAAAATTTGGTGATTTCACGTTGTTGTTTTGTGGAGTGCGGCAGAGAAGTGCACGGAAATTCGTGTTGCACGTGCAGCACGTGTATTTTTCCTTTTTTAACCAATAATATTCTTGCTTCGTGGCGTTGTCGTAGCCGTAGCCGTCGTTTTTGCTTAAAGTCCCTAATAAGAAAAACTACGCACTTAGACTCGCTTTGAAGAGGAGCCAGACATGAAACTTAAAAATGGCCTATTGACAGTTACCAGGCGTTAATTTGAACACTGACAGTTTACGGATAGGGATATTTGGAAATTAACATGGTTTTTTTCCTTTTAAAAAACAGGACTCAACCTGGGACGCTTCGCTTACCAAACACGCCACTTTTACTGCGAAAATGCGATTTTTCAGCAAAATATGATGTTGTTTTCACTCCAGGGAAAAAAATCGTATATCCTTGGATTGGATTTGAATCGGAGCCTTCCAGTGAAGAAAGGGCTTCTTTCTTCCTCACCGCTAGAGATGAAAAACCCGATATTTGCTATACGATTTACTTACGTCTCGAACGGAATATTTTTACCAAACAATATTATGTCTCGCTTTGTCGTAAGGTTTGGTAGTCGACGTTTTCCAATTGCTACCTATAGTCACTATAGTGATTATACAACGCAGTTGGAACCCAGCAGTGTACCAAATTAGGTTAATTTGAACACTGACAGTCGACCAATTCCGGCTGAGCAAACAACCATCTCTACAGAAGAGATCACATTGGCAGGTCATTGGTCAGAGAACGATTTTCGCTCCAAAATAACATAAAAATCTGTCATGTGTTTAGTAGCGTTTTTTTGTTTTTAATTTCTCAGTTTCGTTCACTCTTTTCTGTTTATTCTGCTATCAAGAGCAAAATAAACAGAATGGTTATTAAAGATGGAGTAGGTCCTAGAAGAAACAAGGTCCCAAAATAAGGCAGCCTTATTGCAGGGTTTTAATACCTTTTATTATTTTGCGGCATTTTGAACGATCGAAACAAACAATAAAATCTGTTATCGTTATATTCGTCATATATGTATATATATATATATTAACTTATGATCTGCTTTGTACAACAATATTTCACTTTTTTAACACAAAGTCTTGTTCTTAAACGCAGCTAGTCCCGATTTAATTGAAACAGAAATTAAAAGGAATCAGTTGATAAGTTCTTATGCGGCCCCGAGGTCTGTAACCATTGTGCACTTATAAGCTAAAGCGGATCATAGCTACTTTCATCAGTTGCTTTGCTTTTTTCCGAAAGTTACTACTTCGAACACAGTAAATGAAAGGATTTAGAGACGCATTCACAAAGTATATCGTATTGATCCATCCTTGATACATCACGTATCTCGGATCTGCTGTCGACACAGTAGAATAAAAGACAAGAGCTGGTACCCAAGCTGCTAAAAACACGCCTAGAATGATCACCATGGTTTTCGTTGATTTTCGCTCGTGCAAGAAATTGGTTCCCCTCTTTATGTTTGCAACTTGCAACGCGGCTATCTGTCTTTCTTTTCTTATAGCAAACACGAAGATGTAAATGTATAAAGCGATCGTCAGTAAGATCAAAAGAGTACAATAGATGGATTGAACGTAAAAAAATTTGAAGTACTGAAAGGTGAATGATATTAAAGCTGCGACAATCCAAGATAGAATGATGCAAGATATAGCGCGGCGTTTCGTCAACATCGAAGCGTATTTGAATGGAAAGCTAATGGCGAGATATCTGTCCACAGCGATGAAAAACAAATTGGACACTGATGCGGCGACCACAAACTGTACAATGGAACGTTGAACCGTAAGAAACGTTTCAGGTACGTAACATAAACCCATTTGAACGCCGAATATTTTGTAGACTGCTCCAGGCACTAAGTAAGCTGTGCAGACCAAGTCGATGGCACCCAAGTTTCCAAGGAGAAGATTTGACACAGAAGCCAAACGAATGTTAAAAAATATGACCACCAAAACAAGAAGATTCCCAAGTGTTCCTAAAATACTGAGTAGTATATTGATTGTTATAGCTGAGATGACAGAGACAAAATTGACCGTTGGTGTCATCGGTTGATGTGATGTCATGTTCCCTCTTGGCTCCGGAATTGTTGATGCCATCATTGATGTGTTCCTATGAAACCATGAAATTAAAAAAAATGTCAGTAATCCTTGTTGATTAGAAGGTCCTCCTCGGTGCACAACTTGCTTAACAAGCAGGAATGGTACATTTTGACCCCATATGTTGCATCTTGGAAAGGAAGCTTAATTCGGCGCAATCCAAGGCAGCAGATCTGAGCCCAACTGACTTCAACTTATTAATTGAGTAAAATTATAATTTCGTGCTTGAACTTCATTCATTTCGTCAGTTATACTCGATATAAAGTTATAATTTGGTTTACCTTTCCTGCATGGACAGCAAATGAGCAAAATTCAGTCTTTGGATAGGAAACGTGGCTAATTTTGTAAACGAACATACGGATGATCAGAATACCGGCCTCGATAACAAAACAAACGTTCGAGGATGACTGGAAAATCACATTTGCTTGAACAATATTGATTTCCGCCCGCATCGTTTCGCGCGAATGGAATCGCAAGTTTTTACCTTTTCGGGAAAATCCACCTAAGCCACAAAAAAAAAAAACGAGGGACAACGTGTCTCCTAAGAAACCAATCGAGTGGTCAACCCGGCGCTTCAGTGGGTTATTCTTAACTTAGCGCTGATTGGATAAACAAACTCAACCAAGCAGTTAGCTACCAATAAGATGCACGAAAAGAACGTATCAAACGTGACTTGTCTCCTGATATTTTCCCGCGCGGCTCCCTGATTGGTTGTTTCTTATGTTTTTACAAACAACTGTTGCCATTGGCCAATACAAAGAAAGTTTGCCTTTTTTCCTATTTCTTTTTTAACATTAATTAGATGCTTTTATTTGAATTAAGCTCCTTGCTATTTCTAGATTGCAATAGACCCTCTTTTAATATTGAATGATTTTATAGAACGCCTACCTCTTTTTTTTTTTCAGTCATTGTTTGAAGCTTTGGGTCGTATTTCACTTGTGCCAAATTCACCCAGTTTTTCCAAGAGAACAAAGCCAATTATGTGATGTTGTGGCTTAACCTCTCTTCTCGGGTTTAAGAAAAGAGTAGATTTTAATTCTCAGTTAAAACAATTCCCTTTATGTTGAATAATATCACGAGGTGATGTTAGTTCTCACGATCACTTTAACTGAACAGAAGCTGTAAGGTGCTAAGGATTTAAATATAGCTTTCTGGTCAACAGATTATCAATATCGTCTTTATCCCAGACAAATCACCCTTACCGTTAGATTGAACCGAAGCGAGAACGGATTCCCGTTTCAGTCGACCGCTTTTAGTGTTGAACATTTAAATGTATATATTTAAATATATCCCTCAAGGTTACTTTAGCACGAACTATAAGGAATTCTTCCTTTGAAACTGTGTTACGCATCATAGTAGCTAGTTGTCCATAGCTTTTTAACGGTAACTTCTAAGTGCCTAAGCCAATACCAAAACTTGGAAAAAAAATTTCTCCGGGCATAGCAAAGAACAGATACAAGCAAGTTTTTGTACATAAAATAGCATCGTAGAGAACAAACTAAGTTAAAACAAAAACGTTTTCACAATGGAGTAGCTGTTTTACTGGAGACTTTCTTACAATTCTAAGCTCAAGTTTTAGATATTTATACTTAAAGTGGCAAACACCAAACAGGCTAGGCTTTATTTTTCCTTGAACAAAGACTAAACTTGGGAATGAGTCTGGCAGCTTGTTATTTAATTGTATATAGCCGTCTTAGTAGTATCGTAAATATTTTTTTTGAAAGAGCCAAATATTGGAACAGCTTTCAGTGACACAGAAATTAAAAATATATACTTTTAACAATAACAATTTTATCAAGGATTTTTTTTCCTCTTTTTCACAATTTAGGTCTTAGCGCAGAAAGTCTAAGCGCAGAGTTCAACACCGACTTTTATCCAAACATTGTGGATCAGAACAAACTTTCGATAAGAAAAAAAAACTTACCGCGCCTGCCAGGGCTATTTAACTGTTTGGTATGTTTTGCGACCTCTAGAGAGGCAATAGGTACCCAGCTTGAGCTCCTTCAATCGATAAACTGGTGAAGCAGTTGAGGCTAAAACAACGTTTGGAAATTTCGTCAACACCGACCATGAAAAACCGTATCCGAGTTAAGAAATACGTGATAATTTCATGATTTTCAAAACAAAATATCCTGCCTACGTATGAAACTTTGGCTTCGCTCTGTTGATCATCGACATTATTAGAATTTGAAGGAACGCTGAAACCGACATAGCGTTAAGCCCATGCCTTATTAGCGTGTCCCTTTTGTGTTCTTGAGCGATCAACATCAATACACGTCAGTGTGATTTTAATAGGTCGTGGGGCAGATATTGGGCTGTGCAAAGAAAACATCCAAAATATCTGCTTCGCCAACGGAACTGATAACACTAAAGTTGAATGAGGTTTATTGCTATCGCATGATCGCAATTGAAAAGAACTATTAACATTCCAGAATTAGAACAGTTCAGTCTATGATTATTTGTGAGTCATCTGTAAATATTCTGGGAAAAAAAGGATTTTATAGAAATTCTTCACACCCACAAAAACACACACACACCGTCAGTACAGCAAAATTTAGTGAAATACCCGTTAATAATCTTAAAAGGTAAGTTAATACATTCGTCAGTAATGCCAAAATATTCTTCGTGAATTCTTCTGGGTCCCTGTTCCAACTTAACGCTATTCCCCTTGAAAAATCTGCTGCCTTATGCCGAACACTAGAAAAAAAAAAGAACTAGAGGTTACCAAATTGCGGGGACGTTTTTTTATATATTAAGACTATATTATATTTTATGTTATATTGTCACCGATTAATATTGATATTCCATGGTAAAGTTAAAAGTTGCCTTTGCGTGATTTTAGCCAAAAGATAACAAAAGTTCGTTTTGTGGTTGTTCAAGGAAAAAAAATTCAAATGCCATAGGATCCAAGCGTCTTTGGTTTTATGAAGGCATGTTAATTTTTGTTATGGAGAAAATAAAGTTTACATTCTCTTTTTTTTCTGGAAATAATATATTACTAGTATGTGGGTTTTATTTTTTTACTAATCCGCGCTATCGTCTCGAACCGCAGACTAAAACTCAACCCATCGATAGTTCTAGGTAAAGTGCTAAAAAAAAGCGACTAGACACAGTCCAAGGGTCACGAAAAACCACATCAAAGTTCGCAAGGCCCTAAAATAGCGTTGTCAGGGCTTTTTCAAGCCCCACGCTTTACCACCAAACGTTAATGCCTTTCGATTACATAAGAGCGAATCACGAGGCTGTGATCATGAGCTAACAGAACTCTTTGACAAGCTACTTTTAACTTACACGAGTTTACGACATTTAACTGTGCAGTCCCATATGACAAGCGAATATTGGCACAACTTGTTTGTAATGACAATGAACAAGCGAAAATTGGGAGGACGCACTCTTGTCTTCAGAAATTTAAGGATGGTTGCGCGTCAATAGAAGTAAAAAAATAATAATCCTCTTTGTGTTGCCAATAACAATGAGACTGCTGTTTAGCGCTATTTTTGCTCTCGAAGGGCCTGTTTACATGGAGGGAGGGTGCCCCCGCTAACAGAACTACCCTGGAAGAGCCAACGTTTCATCCGTACGGTTCCTTTAGAAAACGCATCGAAGCGTTTCCATGCTAGACCGGGAACGGGGGCAATCTGTCTACTTGTCCGAGACACCCTTCTAGGCAGGCCATCTTTTTGCCTTGCAAGCGTTTCGTGGAGAGTTACCTCGGCTAACCGAGGTGAAAAGACCGAAAAAAACATGGAGCTACAAAATTACCATCATGGGAAATTGTTTCGTCGTTATGTCACTTACCAGTGGCATCTGCTGAACGAAATGACAAATAAAGTGCAAAATAGTTTCCCCAGATACGGAAAAGCGGCCCCTAGCAGAACACGTGAGAAAAAATTATAAACTTTCGGCCAAAACCTTTTGTTTTGTCCACCATATCTGTTTTTGTGCTTAGTGGCCTACTCGTCATCCCGCTTAGGTGAGCTTCAGGTAGAGGCGGGCTATGTTTTAACCCTCCTAGCCGGGTAACTTGCTCAGCCTGATCCCAGTCCTCCAAATTACGTCACCAGATCACCTGGTTGTACATGTATACATGTATATAAATGTATAAATGTACCCAATAATAAAGAAAATATAAAATAGATATACACTCCAGAATGTATGTGGATGTAGTCCTTAGGGCTTGTTTTTTCTTCATCTGACACATATGCAAACTTATACTTAATACAAACTAATTTCTTGAATTTTATTTTTTTTTATTTATCTTTTCGCCGTTCATTTATTTATTATTTCCTTTTATTTAAATTTTCATGATGCACATAATTTACATAGCCCAAAATGTTTCTTTTTGTATATTATTGTTTAGCAAACAAGACAAGCATTTTTGTTGCTGAAAATACAAGTACTAAACCATTAGGTATTGGTAGTACAATATTTCTGCCAGTGGTTCTGAAAAACAAGGACCTATTAAGAACCTAATCAGCCTGGATTGTGAAAAACTACCCTAAAATATAAAAACCTGTTCAGCCTGACCTGCTGACCTCGAAAATTCTAGGTTCTTACATGCGGGTTTTTACTGCAGTTATTTACATTTAAAACTGTTGTCAACGTCATTGGTTCCAATCAAAACCAGTAATCAGACGCTTTACAAGTTTCTACGATGGTATTTAAAAGTATTTATTAAATTCTCAACCTCCGCTAATGCATTTCGCGTGCTCTGATTGGTTCACTCAATCTCGGTTATCAGTTCATATACCTTGGTTTGACCTTATATGGTAAATGATTGCGTTAGGCCTTGCTAAACTTAAAATTTTGTCCCGAAAAGCGAAATTCCTCTTTGAATAAAGCCAAAAAGGAAAAAAAGAATGTGGAAAGTTTGGATCAATTCCGCCTGCGTCTGTCTGACCACAAGGTATTACACAACATCGCATCAGTTCTCATCAAATTATTCCATTCGCGCTTGTTGGATATGAGACTGGTTATAGCCAACTCGGCACTACGCGCCTCGTTGGCTATTTACGCTTATGCAATAATTGTTAATTAATATACCGGAAGAATTATAAAATTATGTAGATGTGTTACCGAGTATCACGATAAGCAGATATTACATTGCGTGCAACGAAAACACAAAAACTCGTTTCCGGTCACCAACACAACCCGGTCACGTAGTGTTCCGTGGTTTCGTGGTCATGATCACGAATCCTATGACTTGGAACAACATACTCTTAATGTCGATATTTTGAACTGGAAGACGGAAAGCGAAAATGAGCAAGAAGGAAAACAACGAGAAAACCATGAAGTATTGAGAAAATGTTTTGACAGTCTTCGATGAAAACAAGTACATAGTTCGAGCCGTATGAAAGCGTTGGCCGAATGCCGTGTGCGACTGGAAAACAAGATTACATGACCTAATCAGTAGTTTGATGATAAACAAGTAATTGAATTGCCCTAAAAAACTAGGACTGTAGTGCTGCTTCTGTTTCTAATGTTGCAGAAATGACGCTAGTCGCGGAAATTTTGCAACATGATTGATATCAAACTTTATTTTTTATAAAGAAACATAATTACACTTGGCAGTTATTTTTCCACACCTGTCCGCATCGCCCTTCAGAAAATGATTTAGAAGTTCGTAATAGTGTGATGAGGGTCTCATTCGCGCTTATGTGTTTTTGACAGAGCAGAAAACCAGTGGACAAACGTTTGTGGTTCACATTTACAAACTGATTCTTTCACTTTGTGGACTCTCAACATCTGTTACTTACTTTGGCTATCTAGGCGAGTGATCATCTGTACTGAACAGACAGCTATTTACCTAAGCACTTTTCCTAATGCTTTAAATTATAAAATGGCTCAAAACCATGAGATAAATATATATTTCTCAATAAACTCGATCGTCGGCTCGTGTCACGCACCGCAATAACTCAGAAATTCAAAATGCTCTGGTTTCCAAACGAAGCACGCTATTGAGCTTTAAAATTGCAAATGGATACAAATTTCCCGCCTCTTATGCCTGATGAGGATAAAAACTTTCGTGGCTCTTTAGTTTTGGATTTTAGAAAATGATGACGTCACGTGAAAACGATCTATAGTCGCTTGCATTCAGTTTTTATCTCATATCTTATTTTATCTTTTTATCTCGTATCTCGCGCCAGATAAGAGTGTTCTTAGGGCATGTTTGAGCTCCTCAGCACAGTCACAAATGAGTCAATGTTTAGAATACTCGTTCCAGCGAAAGTTAGTTGTCATGTCACTAAAAAAACATTGCAGAAGCAGTCCCCCGCGACTTGCCTTCTCCTGATTGGTGAAAAGTGGCGACCCTTTGTTTGTTTTCCCGCGCAAAGTTTATATAAAATAAATACATTTGTGACAATGCTGGGGAAAGACCGCAGTGATAGAGAAACACTCTTATCTAATTCACTCTTGGATAAAGAAGCAGTTTTTAAAGACGTTTTTGATTTAGAGGCCATGTTATATTTCAAGTTTTAATGAAGATTGTAATATTTTATTGCAGTTTGATTATCACTTTTCCTATCAGTTCATACTTGTAAGGTTGGCTGCAAAGCCAGCAATGTACAGCCCGGTTTACAATACAGAAGATTTTTGGCAAGGCTCGTGTGGAATTGCTACGGGTGCCAAAAAGGAGCTCGGGAAACTGTTTACACTAAACCATTTTTACCGTACCAAAAATATCGTGCCAAAATTTTGGGCCCGCGTAACTTCTCTTGGAGACATGCGCAGCTCAATTATAATCAAGAACGTCCGCGTGATTTTGGTGAAGAATGAGCAGCCATCTTGAAATATACGCAAAAAAACCGCTAAGGCTCAAACTTGGCCCGTTAAAGAGTTTACACTACTTGTTCTATCCGAACCGTGCCGATTTTCTCAGCTCCCGTACCATTTTCACCCGTGCTCGGACTACCTCGTCGAAGGTCCCCGCACGGGTTACAAGTTTGGTTCGGCACGGATGGCATTTGGTACGGACAGGTTGTTTACACTGCAAATTTTATCCGAGCCGAACCTTCTTTTTTGGAACCCGTGCCAATTTCACCCGAGCCGTGCCAAAAATTTTATGTAGTGTAAACCGGGCTTACGTATAGTCAACTAATAAGTTCATTCATTCATTATAGAAAACAAACCTGCCTTTTATATTTCCTAAAGGTGGTCAGTATAAATTTAAAAAGGTCTGAAATAAGGGGAAACAAGGAACTTTATTTACGTATAAGTAACTAGTCGTTCTAGCGCTGGAGCACTAATTGGCGGACACTGTAAACTGAAATTAACAATAACGCAAATCAAGTCAAAGGTTGGTTTTTGATTATCTTTATTTTGGACTGCTATGAGTAAATATGTACGACAGCAAAGATAAAACTACTTCCATAAAAATTTACCGCCTTTATGACAATGTTCTACTTGACAGTATAATAATTTAACCTTTAAAACAGAAAAAGAAACTAAAAAAGGTAATTCTGGAATTCCTATAAAAATTAATTCCATTTTAAAATTATTTCCTTAAGCTTTTCCATGCTAATATTTCCTCCACAAGAAATAATCACTACATTTTGTCCCCAAAATCTTTCTTTTTCCCGCAAATAGGCAGCAAGAGCCACTCCAGCGGCGCCTTCGATGATCTGGAGACAAACATTTGTCAATTAGTTTGACAGCAGACAGGGCAACGATCGTAAGGGCGCCATGTTGGTCGGCGCTATGTTGATTGCCTGGTCAATGTCATGTGGTAATGAACATTGCTAACAACATGCTTCCTTAAAGTTCGCCGAGTTTTCAAACCAACCAGACTTCAACCTCGTTGCTAGGGTCTTTCTTTTCTGCCTCCATTGTCGTTAATGTCGTTAATTAAAAAAACACTTCCTTTTTTCTTCGGATTTTGAAAGTGTGTTTGCT
>NC_090884.1:14916353-14926353 GCF_036669925.1 Montipora capricornis | reverse complement strand
TTGCCCCGGGTTAAGTTACAAAAATTTTCTCCTTTCTTTTTTTCTTCTATTAGCGGCGCTCCGCGCTCGGAGCACCATGGGTAACAAAATATGGTAATCTCATGGTAACCACCCGTGCAAGAAAATTTTGTTTTGGTCACCGTACGTCTGTCCACCCCTCTATGTATGCCAATGTGACCAGTATCTCGTGACCACTTCACGGGCTCAAGTTTAGAGCGCATCGAGGTCAGCTTTTTTTAAGTTGACCGCTGACCAGGTACTGGGTTTCGATTGGAGTGCATTCTAAAGTAATCGTCTTTTCAAGTCAAAGTGAACGCGAAGTTCCATATCGTGATCTTACTGAACGAAGAAATGTAAAGGCCCAGTAATACGGACATTTTTTGTGCAACTTGTCGCGCAACAATGTTGTGTTGCAAGTTATGATGGTTTGTTGCGATTACCACATTCTTGCGCAACAAATTTCTATGTTTCAAAAAGTAGACGTACCTTTTACTTTTTGAAACATGAAAATACGCCATTTCCGAGTTCATGCCTGCTTCCTCTTCAAAGCGAGGCTACGTGAGAAGTTTTTTTCTTATGAAAATTAGTTTTCATTCGCATGTAAAATAGAACTAATTACAATCACAAAAACTTCGCACTTAGACTCGCTTTGAAGAGGAGGCAGACATGAACTCGGAAATGGCCTATTTGTTGCGCAAGAAGGTGGTAATATGCGTAACAAACCATCTCAACTTTCAACGCAACATTGTTGCGCGACAAGTTGAAGTAAAATGTTGCTCGTATTACTGGGCCTTTAAGACCCGGCTACATGTTGTAATACTATTAAAAGAACATGTTCCAACATTGTATATTGTTGGATACGCATATAACATTGTTGGAAACACGTCACTTTAGTCACGCAACCAACTGATGGTGCATGTTTTGTTCTTGGAATGGAGACTCGACCCAACTCTGTACCACATTAACTGTTGAATGGGAGAGCACGTGATCAAACATGCATGCTACACGTTCTAACATTGTTGATCCAACAAATGTTTTATATCAATGTTTGAACGCGTAGTCGGGGCTTAATAAATTAATAAAGTATGGAAGGAATCCAATCATGTCGAACTTGTTCGGGGTGCGAAACGTTTCAGAACAGGATTGCATCCAAGATGGCAAATGTCAGCTACACGCATTCGTAATCCCACACCCAGTTTAACATGCGATCTTGGATAAACGTACAGTATGAGGATCTTGCATCGTTTTTGCCAAGATAGACCAGCGGACAGTTTTGAAAACACCTGATGGTACCAGCCTTTCTTTGCCAATAAGACTATACCTTGACTGATGGTTTGACAGACTTAAGATAAGCTGCAATTCCTCCAATAAGGCCTCCCCCACCAACAGCTACAAACACAGCATCCACTTCCGGCAAATCTTGAAACACTTCCACTCTGTGTGATGAGCAAACACTTGCTGAGCATAACGGAAACATTGCACCACGCATGCAGAGTGGCCTGTACGAGACTTAAATAAGTATTGGAAATCATATGATGAACAGGGCGCATTTCGTGATTTATGGGCACAAGTGATGTTATCAAAGTTCTCAAAATTGCACGAGCAATTTCAGTACATTTAAAAATATCACGAGTTGCCATGAATCACGAAATGCACGAACGAGTCCATGCGATTTTTACTTATTATATACTCAACAAAATCACTCCATCCTTGTGTTTCCAAGGCAACTTCGATATAGCACTGCCACTCCGTAACCTACTTAAGCATTCGTCATCAGTGACCAATCAGAAACGCGACATTCTGTTGAGTACATAATAAGGGAGCTTACACACCAAATATAGCTAACTTGTGTCTGAAAACGCTTATTCCGATTCATATAAAGTTAGCTCGTCTTAACGGTTTTGAATTTTTTGTTTCGTTTAAATACGGGCAACAATTTGAAAGCCCTTGTGTAACAAAATTCAACGCTAATGAACAATCACCAAATGTCTTACCTTGCAATGACAAAGTGTAACAGAATAAAGGTAATGAAAGAAATGTATGAAATGTAGATATTTCAAGTGAGCGATATATGTGAAAGACAAAATTAATGATCCATGCACTTACACGGGCAAATTAAGGAATTTTCTTTAATATTTTATTATTATTATTATTATATTATTATATTATTATTATTATTATTATTACTTTTTAATATATATATTTTTAAGTGTCCCTAATAGACATCTGAACAATACCAGGGGACCCCACTGGGATAAGAACCCACTACCTCTGTGATGCCGGTGCAATGCTCTACCAAATGAGCTATCATGAAGGTGTGAAGCTATGAAGCTGTGTGGTTTCATAGCTCAGTTAGTTGGTACAGTATTGCACCAGCATCACAGATGTTATGGGTTTGAATCTGGCTGGAGCAACCGGAATTTTTAAATTGTCCAGATAAGTTTGAGGATCCCTCCTATCTTTTGAATAAAGGTAATATCATTTACCCGATTGTCCCCTGTCCAGCAACAACAACCCGATCATTGTACGGAGAAACAAAGTGCAACCCATCATCCTGCCACAAAGAAGACAATCTTATCTTACCAAGACTTTTCAAACATGTTTAACTATTAAAGGGACCATGTTAAGCAACAACAATTTTGAGAAAAATATTTTTGGAGCAATTACAGAATGCAGGGACACGGACACGGACACGGACACAGAGTTAAGTTGACTGCCACTGCAATCCCGTAGTAAAGTAAGCAGATTGGGAGAACTAAATTTTTCTCACATCAACAAGTTCGCAGATAAACATTTACAATTGCTGTAAAAACAAGCGACAAAAAGTGATGATGTTTCAGGGCCACGGGAATGTAGAACCATACAAAGCAAAAGCAGCTTTTCCCCAAATTGTTTTAGGATCCATCAGAATATCCTCTTTATTGAGTGCGCTGACCATACTCGTTAAAATAAGAAAGTACAAAATGTCTAGAAGGGACTTAGGGACTAAGTTTAGCCAGAAACCCATAAGGGTTGAAACGTGTAACGTGCATTCACAGCTTCCGAATATTCAGTGCGAACTGATTGGTTGAATGTTTCAGTGCTAAGTACCATATTTAGAAACCCCTCAATCTTGTTGTTCCAAATATGGTACTTAGCAAATTGAATATTCAGAAGCTTGTTTCCCAGAACACAAGGGGCCGTTACACGTTTCAACCCTTATGGGTTTATTGTTTAGCATGACTTGCCTCAGAATCTGCCCTTGCTTTCACTTCTGTTTCAACACAATCTTTCCCATGATACTTCAAACAACCACCAAATTGTTTCACTGCCTTTACCTTGGCAGATGAAGTTGTCTGGGGAACATATATCGTAACAGGTACTCCAACTTTACTGGAAGCATATGCCTGCATGATTTTTGCCAAAGGGAAAACAGTTCTGATGTGGTCAAAATGTACATAAAACACTTTGGAAAGTCCATGTGAGCGGACTTCTCATAACACTGCTCTTGAACTACAGTGCATTAATTTTAAATACCTTGTGCATATCATCTTGTGATAAAAATATCAAATGCTCTTTGACTTCAAGGATACAGTATACCCCCCTTCCCCTATTTATGACTCCCCGGCATCTGCTGAACACATACCACGTACATGTACCTTTTGAATAAACAAGTTGTGACATCTTTGTCTGGATTGATAGCAATGGTCAAATGACTTGCAACTGAGCAACCCAAAATAAACTTACGTTACCTTTTTTTTTTTGAAAAGCTAGCGAGAGGAAAAAGTACATTCCTCTTTTGCTGTGACAAACGTCCTAGTGCAAAAAATTTAATATAAAGATATAAAAACAGGAGAATAAAGCAGTTTTTAAAATTAATTTTTGAGGAGATAATGCAGAATTATAGGCTTACTACACATAGAGAAATAACTTATCTAAACAATGCAAAAACTCTCCAATTAAGGGAAACTACATGTATGAATAGAAGAAATTTGTACTCCAGGGCCATAATAATGATTATTTTAAGAAAAATGTATTGAACACTTTATTGTAGGGTAAAGAGGCACTGTTTACTTTGAATGAGTGTGTGCAACAGATACAACGTACGTGTACAAATGTAAGCTCTGTTAGTGGTTCTCGTGATTAAACACTCACTGTAGCTGCACCATGATTTCCAGATGAAGCAGCGATGACTCCTTTGGTCAAAAACACCTTATCTTTAGATTCCTTCAGAGAAAGAAGTTTGTTGAAAGCTCCTCTTAGTTTGAATGAGCCTGTTATTTGCTCATTTTCTATGGAAATACCAAAAGCAACTGAAATTAAACTTCAAAAAATAACACTTTGTGCCAAGAAAGTGGCACTGCTTTTGTTCTCGTGAGCATCAACAGTTAACCTGGATTTTCTTTTCTGGTTACACAAAAGCTCCTCTAGCTACAAAATCATTAGGATACAGTACAACAATGACAATAATACTACTGGCATGGCATTGCAGCACAGTTTTAAAAAATACATTTAAGGTATATAATGCCATGAAAAACAACTTGAAGTGCTCCTTGTCTTCTAAACATTATTATTAAGGGAGCAAACAACTTGTTTTCATGAACATGAAGCCAGAGAGCAGGAGCAAAATATCAAATCCTGTTCCATGAGTCTTACAACTCCTAACCCCAGACTGGGAGCAAGGGAAAGAATTAAAGACAAAAATAAGGGAGTTGACAAAATCGGATACATTGGGTATGTACGTTTGTAATGAAAAGCTTTTTACACCATAAATTATGTTGTGATTCATTTTGTCTCTCTATTTAAATGCTTCAGAATTCTATAGTTGTGTGCCTTTCATAAATATTCAGAATCTGAAGTCTAACTGTTTGCATTAACACCTTGTAGACTGACAAAGAAAAACCAGCAAAGTTGATTGAAATTAGCCAAATACAAGACTGCATGGGTGTGATCCCTTAACCCACTCTTCAAAAGTGATAAGCAGAAGAAAAATTGCAACCTTTGACTGATTAGATTTGGACTTCAGAGCTTTCAACTTAATTTTGGGCAATATTGCTAAGGCCTGCCTACTGGCGTAATTATCAATCTAGACATTTTGACACTATATAATATGATCATATAATATTATACAGTATTACATTGACAGGATGTGAGCAAACGGTTTCAACACATCATCAACATTTGATTCAACAAAGCTCACAAGAGGCCTTATATTCAGTCCCAGGCTGTAACAGTGGTTGTTACTATGAATACAGACATGGATACATTACTGAGAAACCGATTTGTGAACACGAGCATACCCAACAATGTTGAAACGGTTTCAAAATCACTGTTCAACAAAATCGAACAGATGTTAAAGCAAATGTTGACGCCGTTTGGCCACGCCTTTAGGGTGCATTAGATTGAATTGTATTCCAGAATAGGAACAGATGGAATAGAAGTTTAAAATCCCTCGTTTTTATGGAGATTCCCATTAAAATTGCCAAACACCAGCTAAAATACTATTTTAAACATATCTCTTTTATCCTTGTTGCTTTAAAACGCCAGACAAACCGTTTTAAATCATTACTCCACGTACACAGTATTCTCATTCGGTCAGTGTAAAATGCAGACTGCAGACCAGGGGTAAAATGCAGACTGAGGTTATAATGCAACTGTTAAAAAAGCCCAAACCCTTTAGAAATGCTAACAGTTAAGACTAAATATTATTTTATGCCTAATTAGCCCCACCGTTAGCATTTCTAAAGGGTTTCGGCTTTTTCAACAGTTACATTATAACCTCAGTCTGCATTTTACACCTGGTCTGCAGTCTTCATTTTACACTAACCGATTCTCATTCCGGAATAGGGTCAATCGAACGCACTCTTAGTGTACAACCTCAAAAAATAGTGTGTGATTGTCTCGTTTACTCACCTAATTTTACATACACCCTGGCATTTCCAACTTCACTTAACCAGTGAGAATATTCTAGTGGAGTCCGTCTGATGTACTGTTTCATTCGATCAGCCGCTCTTAGGATGTCTTCAAACATCTCTCCAGTAAGAACCAACAGGCGTTAAATGCTCGTGATAGTCAAAACGTGAGAGCCTGGGTCAGACCAAATGTGACAATGTCGACAGTGGTTCCTATGAATACAGCTCGTCCTTACGTTTCATTACGACGCCAAATGTTTCGTCTTGATCCTATACCCGAATATTGAATATTGTGCATCGCAGGTGTGTAGTGACTCAAGGATGCCCGCAAAGTTTGCAGAAGTCGAACCTAGGACCTTCTGATCACTATCGAATGCTCCACCACTGAACTTTAAGAGACTCGTACGGTTTCCCATATGCCGTTTGAAGTAAAGGCAGTGATATATCCTTTTATCGAGTAAGGCTCGTGCGCGCAAGAGCACGCACTCGCTCCAGCACGCCCACGTTCGAGCAGCTTCCAATGCAGGTCTTGTGCGCGCGCACTTTTTTCCTCTGATAGAAAGCCAATTATTTAAAGGAAGGTCATTCTATCATGTGCCACTAACTTATTTTTTACCGTAAGTTGTTGAAGGGCTTTCATTTTCAGCGTTTCCTAGACTGCGAGCAGTCCCTCGTTCGCCGCTTAGTTCGTCGAGCGTGAGGAGCAAAAACACCGGGGCGAGGAAAAATGGCCGCCGAAATCTTAACCGAGTATTCAAATCTGCTTGTCAGTTTTGAACTTTGCTCTCGAGATTCATAGTGGAATGTTTCCTTGATATATCAAAAATAGTTAGCTGATTTATTGTACGTTTTTCGAAGCAACTTTCTGAAAAATCTTCAAGATTTCATTCAAATCTCGCATGCTCCAAAGAGAAGTCTATATAATAAAGTGCTACTACCATCAAAAATTACTTTATGAAATCATATATTTTATGAAATAATTTCAAGAGAAAAAGTATTTATTTTGACGGCAACTTTTTCATTCAACGGTCCGCCATTACTTGGTGTGGTTCTGACAGAAAAGTGCTCAGGCAGCTGGATCGAGAAGAAAGTGACGTCATTTACATTTGCGAATGCGGCATAATTAGTATGCAGAACACGAATTTGACAACCTGGGCCCGGTTGTTCGAAGGATGGAAAGGAAAGGAACTTTTTTAATTATAAACGTCTAGTCGTTCTAGCGCTGGAGCGCTAATTGGGGACACTGTTAACTGAAGTTAACAATCAACGCAAAGCAAGTCAAATGTTGGTTTTTGAGGAGAGGGGAAAACCGAAGTACCCGGAAAAAACCCTCTCGGTGCAAAGTGGAGAACCAACAAACTCAACCCACATATGGCGTCGAGTCTGCGAATCGAACCCGGGTCACATTGGTGGCAGGCGAGAGCTGTCACCACTGCGCCATCCTCTTGCTGCCCATCTTCACTTTGACGCAAGAGCGCTGAAGATTAATGAGGTGGAAGTAGACGCAAAAGACTCTGCTCTCTTTCCAACCGTCAAATATAGTTGATACTTCAGCCTAGTAAGCCACGCATTTCAGTTGAATTGAGCGAATTCATAATAAAGTTAAACTAAACCTCACATGATTGAAATGACATATGAAATGAATCACATACTGAACTGCGGATATGGAATCAAATAACTTGACTTGTCCCCAATTAGTGCTCCAGTTTCCTCTTTTTCAGTTGGTTAGCGCGTCGCACCGGTATTGTGAGGTCACGGGTTTCAACCCCGTTGAAGTCCTGAATTTTTCAGGTAATTGCTGAAATTGCGTTCATAACTGCGAGGATCATAGCTTTCCTTAAACCACACATAGAGAGAAAGAGAAGCTTTCAACAGAGTGATGCGAAACCCAAACTAAACTAATTACTTTGAACCGCCGAAAGAAACGAACCCGGTGCCAAGTGAGGAAAAACGCAGCCGATGAAGTCTACATTTGGGTTTGTTTTAAGAATCGCTAATTGGTTTAGAAGGCGGCTTGAGATTTTCAAGCCAATGATCATGCACAGTAACGAGAAATGGAGATGATCGCAAAAATTACATGCATCACACACTACGAATAAAATCGCTCAGAAGTAAATCAAACATGTCAAATTTAACTGTGCATTCCCATTCTTTGTCTCCAAGAGCTCGAGCGTTCACAAAGAGGACGTTTGACACTTCAGCATTAAAACTAAGTTCCACCTTTATTCAACTCCAAAGACGAGAGAAGAATAAGGCGTTAAACAATACAGTTTTCAAGCATAAGACCGACGTCGCTTCCAGTCGCATCGAATTGAAACGCCCCTATCCATTTGATCAGATTGTTGTGCCTACTGTCTCATGTTCATAAAAAAAATCAGTTGATCACAAAGCTTAAAGAGACTATGTCATCCAACACGCATGCACGAGTTGGTCAGAAAGGTTTTGAAAACGTCGGTCCGACTATTTTAAATTCTCTCAAGGAATTCGATGAGCTCATTTCATCCGCTTTAATCATGTTCATCTTAAGATAGTTCGCTTACAAAAAAACACAGGCACGAGAAAGAAAGAGAGAGGGAAGAGAAGTCTTCGTGACAAATCACGACTGCCTTAGACTTTTGAAAAGTCCTTCGTCTAGATACGCGCGGACTTCGTCGCTCGTTCATTCACTTCGCGTACGAAAAATCACGATTCGCTCGCCGAAACATTTTCTTCTGGGGTTATCGTGAGGTCGACTTGTGGCAAGTCTACGACTGCCTCAGAAAAGCGGGCCGCTCGACTGATTTATGAAGTCTAAGTTTAACCAGGAATGTTTGACTCCATTTGGTAGAATCGTGAGAATTCAGTGTTCAGCCTTGGTATTTTATTATGACAGCTGACAACCGTGGAACTGATAATGGCTCCATTCGCGTCTAATCTGGAAAAAAACGTTAGGCTTTTTAATTGAGAATTTTTTCGTAAAATTATCTTCTCAGGTCTCTTATCGGGATTTTCATACAAATTCTTATATTTTTGTTGGCTTTCCCTCACACTGAGCTTGGGATGCCTGTGCATTTAATGAAGGATACGCACAGATACCCCAAGCTAACGATGTAATTTGAGTATCACGATTAAGTAATGATCCGTGTAAGGTGGATAGCAATTTCCTTTGTTATGCGGCAACGGGGCTTTCTCCACACAGGAATGTTATCATTTTTACACAGAGAATGCATAAACCTACAGAAAGGCAGTTAACGCAATAAAATTCATTTACAGCCCACTTTGAAAGGGTGTTTTTTTGTGTTAAAAGATTTTGACCAATCACAAGAGTTGAAAACAAAAGCCAAGTAACGTTTACAATTTCACATGTTCCCCACATACGATTTCTGTGGAATTCATTTAAACTGAGACCAGATGAAAGATGGAAAATGGTTGGAAAGTAAGGATGAATATAATACTGCTTTATGCAGTTTTGTTAACCGTTTGCTGTTTAAGCCAATCAGAAGTAAGCACAGACAATAGAAAAGTTATCACCTTTTTGCATACCAATTGAATTCCAACATGTTCGTTGCCGTTGTTGCTATCGTTCTTATCTGGACTGTTTCTTAATCCTTGTTGCGTTACAAAAATTTTATTAACGTTTGTATGGGGAATTTAGGGATCGTTATTTAGGGCATTAAAATAGAAGTAAAAATACATCAGAATGTCTTACCTTGCCTCCTTGTCTTATTTATGGTATGTTCTTAGCATTCCTGGCCGTTTCAGCGCGAGTCTAGGGAGTTTTAGTTCTACCGTTGCTCACTCTTATGTATCACTCCGCAAGGTTGGTTACTTGCATATCCACCGAAGGAAATCAACCGTAAAATTTACGCTCAGGCAGCCCCCAGATTTAGCCTAGTGCACGTTAAAATCCTCCTCTAACTAATGCTTTTCTCTGTCAGATTCTTTCGGCTCGCTAATCTAACGACACCCTTCCATCGAGGACCGTCGACAATGCTTTGTCACAAAGTTCCGTGCACGGCCGTTGGAAAGCACCTTACCGACTGAGCCCAAGGTTCAAATTTGTTACACAGCGGGTGGGCGACGATGTCAGTGACAGGTACACCGTAAAACAAAGTGATTTTTTTATGTTT
>NC_090884.1:14876353-14906353 GCF_036669925.1 Montipora capricornis | reverse complement strand
GTCGCTGGGAGTAATGTCAGTTTTAAAATCATGTGCAGAACACAAAAATTTAGATTAAAAACGGGGCTAAGCTTCTCTGAGCGGGGTCCACATGTATGACAATTGAATGGTTTCACGACCATACACCTTATTCGACGCAAACAACAAACAAACTTGAATGCAAGCTGGCGGGCATGTGTAGTGTTTTGATAACATAGTGGATATGGAAGGCTAATGTCAGTGTTATGCGTGTGATCCAGCCACACAATGAGAGAGCCGTAATCTTTCCAGGGAATATCCTCATGCTTACAATTGATGTCCCTTTGCGTGATGTTCAACAACAGACGATGATAGCTTGTCACATTTTCTTGCGTGTTATCATCGAAATTGGGGGATTAAATTGAGGGTCACAGTAGAATTGTTCTATTTAACGGTTACCAGAACATTCCATGGTAACGATGATTGATCGCAGAGTTCCAACTCCAATTAGCAAATCTCTCAGACAATTTTGTAAATTGACAACAGTGATTCCCGGAGTTGTTCCTTTCAAAGGACAGGATGAATCAGAACTGAACAGTTGCTGCAACAATTAGCAGGTGTCAGGCCGTTCAATGTCACCACTCACATTTGGCTTCACATCCCTCATTCATAATGTCATTTTGGATTGAATATGGTATATCAGGCGTCCTTGAAAGTACTGAACCATAATTAGCTGAAGTCGTCGTGGATTTGTAAGAATCTATAGGCCCATTGCCTTTAGACATACTAGAAGAAACCATAGATGAATTTGCAAGGCTGGCATCTTGAATGCTCGCGTCGACTTCTCCACTATCTGCAAAAGTTGTTAAGTTGAATGTTAAGCTATATTTTCAATATCTCACGGCCAAGATACACGAGAAGACAAGTAGCTCCAACAATTCGCTTCGCGTAAGGTCGTAATTCTATAAATCTCTGTCGCGGCAACAGAACTTAGCCACTACGATCAGTCGTACGAATCCAAATTACATTGTAGTTTCACGAAACCATAAAGAAACAAAACGAGAGAAAACAGCATTTTTGCACCATAGTTAGTTTTGTGAAACGTTCATGTAACCTGTTCGCCGCCCCGTCAGACTGAATTAGAAAAACTAGTTCAAATTCCGCCCTCTTCAGAAATCATTGAGCGTGCACAAAGCAAGCATCTTGTCAAAGCTACTTGTTTCGAAGGCAGTCCACACAAAGAGACTATTCCCGGCGACGTGTCGCAACAACTAGTCGCTCAGTGTGTCTCGACCTTCATATTGGCAACAAGAAACGAACAGCAGCTTCCGGTGAGAAGGAAATGGAAGAGAACGAAATTTGACAAAGTTCTTTTTCTTATCTCAATCAACACACCGCCAAGGTATACATGCATAAGAAAAAAATTCTTGAACCATCTTAACGGACACAGCTGTTTGTGTGGATCAAGAAAGCCTCTTATCCCAAAATTGAAAGGACGACAAAAGTCCCAAAAGATTGGTTTTTTGCTGATCTTAAGATTCCTCTCAGAACAATGAAGGAAGTATGGCTGATCGGAGGTTATAACATGTACATGGGCATGAACTTTGTAACGAACCTGGATTGGAAATGGGCTAGAAAGCCATTGTTCCAAAGCCCTTCTTATATATGAGGACACTGAAGCCCATGTTGCAACCAATGTTTCGCTTTTTAGACTGCCACCAACCATGTTTGCAGCAACAGTTAGTGGTCCGTCAAAAACAGAAAGTGATGGATTGAAATCAGCCAATCACAAAGCTAAATGTGTACCACTAATGACCACTTCCGGTACGGTAATTGTTGGAAGTGAAAAACGAAACATTGGATTGGGATTGTAACTCCAAATGATACTGATTAAAAAAAAAGGGCATAACAAGTAAAAGGGAAGCCTCGGGCCCTCATAATCACAGAAAGAGGGTTACGGTAAAAAAGGACAAAAATGGAATTAAAGGAAATGTGTTGCCTTCAAATAACATTTTTGTTGTCGCAAATGTGTGTTTTTGCCTCATGTGTACATTAAAGTGAGAGTATATAGAGGATATTACATGGCCCCTTGGGGATACGAATTTTATCTTCTCGTGCTGAAAGTATTATATAGATATCGATGAAATGTCCATATTTAAAACAACTTGTTTTATTCATTTTGATGAAAAATGATGAAAAATTGGTCACCAACCGCTAAAACACATATGTTGTGTAACATGAAACAAGATACAAAAGTTATGAAAAGCAAAGCAAATCATGATAATGTAGAATTTTGCAATAAAAATGTTGATGCAGTAGAGAAGAAATATATTACAGCCCAAAAGTATCTTACAATAAAAACGAAGCTCGCGTTTTATCGGCTAATCGTGTTCGCTACCATGACGACACCTATATTCTCACATGTGAAAGATAAAAATATGTTCACTGAGCGCGGTGATTTTCAATTTTTCAGTACAAGGAGAAATCCTGGTATTTCATTAGTATCTATATAATAATAAAAAATATGTCACGACAACCGACAACCTCAAGGGATAGATCAAGGAATAAATTTTTCCACGCATTTATCATCTTGATGAGTTGAAAGAGACATGAGTTGAAAGAGACATGAGTTGCAACCATTCACCGGGATTGGTGCATTAAACATCAGAAACAAATAAATATACAACAGAACAGTGGAACAAACACAACAGCACTGCGTCCTACAGTGTTTACGCATCTAATAAAAGAAAGAATTGCACAGGGATACCCGGTGTCTAGTATTAAACTGTTAAACTTTCGAGTTTCTCGCTTTCTGTTTGATTCACTCAATCTTGGTTATCAGCTCATATACCGAATGACCTAATAAGGAAACTGATTGCGTCAAGTGTTACCAAGCTCGAAACTGACTAGCTTTAATTTCCAAGTGTCCAAGCGTACAGAATTGAATAAAACGATTTCCATTCGTGCTCATGCACGCTCATGGAATAATTGTTAATTACCGTAATGAATCACCAGATCACTATGATTGCATTCTTACAGTGTAGACAAAGTATTTACCTTTGAATTCGCCTATTCTTGTCTTTGCCATCGTCAAAAGAACAAGAAATGCAATAACAGTGGCTCCTGCGGTAACAAAGACCATGACTTCCCTGTAGTATAGATTACACTGTCCACAGCAAATCCTTATCAAAAAGCACAAGAGATCAGTCACAAAAGGAGGGATATAAAACACAGGCATAAGAAAGAAGCGTCAGTCGTCTCCTCGTCCAAACCCGCCAAAAAAGGGCGTAGCGGGCGAGCGAGACGTGCCCAGCGCCCGCCTCTCTCGCCCGCCACGCCCCTTTTTGGGCGGCTTTGGACGAGGAGACGGCTGACACTTTAAACTAGGGAAAGAGCAAAAACCATTGGACAATACGTCAAAGCAACATCGTTAATAATATCATGCAGTTTTTGGTCAAAACTCTAAAAATTTCCCTACTTAATGTTGTGCATAAAAGTTTACTGTATAATTAACTAAGGAGATCGCTCCAAAACAAAACCGAGCACTCAGTGGCCATTTTCATTGCACAAATAAAAGTAGCTGAGGCCTTCTTTATCTTTCCCTAAAACCAAACCTGAGAAAACGGTTACCCGGACAGAAACAGCAATGGGCAACTATGTGTAGCTTTGAAATGATTGGTTACCAATAAGTCCCTACAAATGGCAATGTCACGATTCCGTCAGTAAATTTAACAACCACGATAAAAAACACACAAACAATGCACAATAATAGCCCACTTTCGATATATTAAAATTCAGTCCTGAAGCAGTCGTGTAGTGCAGTCGTGTGGAGCAGTAGTGCAGGAGCAGTCGGGGCTCAGTTGGCTAGTGCGCGGCTTTCGGAGCGAGAGGTCCCCGGTTCGATCCTCGGTGACTTCAACGTCTGTTTCGACTTTCCACTAATCCGTGTAGCTATAACTTTAAATCCCCTTAAAAGGGAGCACTGACAGAGGGAGGGGGGTAAAGGGCGCACCGTCGGCTTCCATTGATACCAGCCTCGTAGCTGAAGGAACTACCGACGTTAAATAAGTGAGTTTACCTTTACCTAAACAAAAGGCGTCATCTCGAGGCTCTGAGGAATAAACTCATACAAATCCTTATATTTATTCACCAGAGCGTCGAGATGATGCCTTTTGTTTAGGACTGAATTTTAATATATCGAAATTGGTCTATTGGACAAGAAAGGGTAACAAAAATTTGGTCGTCGCTAAAAAATTATGACATCATGTAATAACTTGAGGGAAATCATTCTGTCGGGGAAGCGTTGTCCCATTTTCCACAGACAAAAATCGATACAACTACACACGAGAAGACAACGCACTCAACGCTTTTACGCATGTGTATAGAGCCTCAATTGTAAGTAGTTGTTTGGCGTGACGGGCTCACGGACAATGAAAAGGTAGAACAAATGGTGTCGAATTGCACTTACATTCCTTTCCCATTGCACGGATGAAATATCTGTATCAGCTGAATAGTGATGCCATTGGATAATTTGTCAGTAAAACTCATAGCGCCATAAACAAAAGCACCAGTTTCCTGTCAAAGAAACACATGGTACAGAGTTTCAATATAGTCCAGAGAGGAATGGTTATGAAACCCGACAAATTTCTTTGTTGTATGTTTTTGTTCTTTTTTTTTTGGCCTTGACCGTGCACAAAACACAATAGTTGTTTACTCCGTACTGAGGAACTAACCAATAGAGACGTGTTGGTTACGTAATTCATGCGTAGTGTATGAGCGCAAAACAAAAGATTGTGCACGGTCGTGGACTTCCCAACCTAAATCTTGGCATCTTTGTTTGCTCTTTTGATGCTTGCCAAGCTTCAAAACCAGTCCCCTCTATTAAATAAACTATGATTTCAATTAGGTTACAATGGATACAACGGCATTTGGTACTGATTGTCTTACACTGACAGATATTTGATATGATCATACTTATCCGAATGTGATCTACCCAGTTTTCTAAAGCCATACAATGTTCAAGTCAGCAGTGAAATCAATAGCCCTTGGTGTAGAGGGGTAGAGATGACGCAGTGGTGAGAGCAGTCCCCTCCCACCAAGATGGCCTGGGTTCGATTCCCAGACTCGGCGCCATGTGCGGGTTGAGTTTGTTAGTTCTCTACTCTGTTCCGAGAGGTTTTTCTCCGGGTACTCCGGTTTTCCCCTCTCCTCAAAAACCAACATTTGACTTGCTTTGCGTTAATTGTTAACTTCAGTTTACAGTGGTCCCAATTAGCGCTCCAGCGCTAGAACGACTGATTTGATTTGCGTCAATAATCACGGTTGATTTCACTTTACAGTGTTCCCGATTAGTGCTCCAGCGCAAGAACGACTAGACACTTAAATAAAGTTCCTTTCCTTTCCCTGGTAGCAGCTGATTCTGAACGTCAAAGGTACGAAGATGTGGAAATTAAAATGCAGACACTTAACCCTTTGGTGCCCAACCCGGCCTAAACCAGACCCCTGGGAGTCAATGGGTTAAAATAGACAAACAGTCAAGTTCAATTGTAAATAGTCCAGCTTTTTTTTTTTTGCACTATGGTGTTGGAGAAAAGAAATTGATGCCAGGGGGCAGCCTGACACAGATCAGGCAGCGTAAACGCATGAAACAGATTGGCTTTTCAAGAAATGGCCAAGGAAGATTTCAAGTTCCTTACACCTTATTCAAAAATGGCCGCCATTTAAGTATTCTTTTGTTTCCTTGTAAATTGGGGTCGTGTCATACCTCATTGCACGGGCTTCAGGATTGGCCAAAAGAACGATAGAATGAACAAAGATAACAATGGCTTTAGCACAGAAAACAATAGGAAGTACGACACTACGAAATATAGTGTTCAACAAGAGGTACGACCCTACCCGCAAATTGGCCCTTTTGGCCTCGCTTTCAAACGTCAAATTCAAAAGAATATTTTACCTTGAACGAGGCCAAAAGGACGGGATCCCAGCAAAACTGACGAGAATCATCAAGGAGTCGTATGAGGGAATGGCTTGTCAGGTCGTACACGGAGGACAGTTGACGCGTCGTTTCGATGTATTAAAGGACCGGCGTTCGTCGGGGATGCCTTCTGTCGCCGTTCCTGTTCCTCCCCGCTATCGACTGGGTGATGAGGCAGACGACGGATGGAAAGAGAAACGGCATCCAGTGGACCCTCTGGACTCAGTTGGACGACCTTGATTTCGCAGACGACCTCGCTCTGCTCTCCCACAATCAGCAACAGATGCAGAACAAGACCACAAGCCTAGCCTCCCACGCCTCTCAAGTCGGCCTCCACATCCACCCCAACAAGACCAAGATTCTGAAAATCAACGCCTCCAGCAGAGAGGCAGTGAATTTGGGACACAACCACCTGGAAGAGGTCGAGACCTTCACATATCTTGGGAGCGTGATCAACCAACAAGGAGGAACAGATGCAGATGTTAAGATCCGCATCGGAAAGACAAGAGCATCGTTCCTAGCCCTGAAGAACATTTGGCGATCCAACCTTATAACATCTCGCACCAAAATCCGCCTGTTCAATTCCAACATCAAGTCGGTCCTACTGTATGGAGCAGAAACATGGCGAACAACCAAGACTACCATCAAAAGAGTTCAGACTTTCATCAACACGTGCCTACGAAGAATACTGAAGATCCACTGGCCAAATACCATCAGCAACTCAGATCTCTGGGAAAGAACCAACCAAGTGCCAGTAGAAGAAGAGGTCAGAAGAAGAAGATGGCGATGGATAGGGCACACCCTGAGGAAACCACCGACAAACATCACACGCCAGGCCCTGACCTGGAACCCTCAGGGGAAGAGAAAGAGAGGCCGACCAAAGAACACCAGGAGGAGAGACCTGGAGGCGGACGCCAAGCAGACCGGCTGCTCCTGGAGAGAGTTGGAGCGAATCGCCCAGGACCGCGGACGCTGGCGGGCTGTTGTGAATGGCCTATGCCCCTCCAGGGGCTCAAGGCCTAAGTAAGTAAGTAAGAGGCCAGAAAGACCAATTTGCTATCAAACAAAAGAATATTAAAATGGCGCCCATTTTGGAATAAGGTGTATTTGACAACTCAAGAAAGAATGTGCAAAGGAATTTAGTACGAAGTTTTGTTTCAAGTGAGTCCGATCCACTAGCAGATTTGGATCCAACCGGTTTGAATCTCCCAAACAATCAAACCAATTACCAACAATTTAAAGTAGCATTAAATGCCTTAACTTGAACTCAATTTAATCACTTCAGCCAGTGTCGCCGAAAGACAACAGTAAAAAAGCACAGCGATCTACTGGGGGCACGTCACACCAATTTTAAAATTTGTGCTCTCATATGGCATTCGGGTTCCGTTTTAAGTCAAGTTTAAACATCACGAGAAAGTACCCCTTCTTTTGCTTGTTTTATACCGGTAGGTGTTTGTATTTTAAAACTAACCTCTTATAAGTTAAACCTGGCGGTTCGATACAGTGTAACTCGGTCGGCCTAACAGCCACCTTTTCAAGCAAGACGCTAACGCCCGTCGGCAGACATTTCAATATTATTCAACCTTATGCTGGGTGATTTTACTGATCAAAATAATTCAGTCTTGTGAGTTAAACACTACAAGATCTTTCAGCTTCGTAGCTCTCTTGAATTTCAGATGAATAAAGGCCATTTTTTAGTATTTAGGTACGTGAAAGCCAACATACCACATTTTCTCCAATCAGATCCGCCAACATGGTCAAGGCTGTAACTAGAAGAGTGGAGCCACCGATACCCAATAATACTGCTACACCATAAGTAGCTGTCAGCTGACCCTTCTCAATAAACCACATCAACGCACTGTCGATTAAAGAGTGCCCACACATTAACGATGCAACTAAGAAAGTTATGTAAAGGACGTACAATTATACGAATGATAGTTAATGGTTTGTGGTGCTGCGTATACATACAAAGGAGCAATTTTCTTGACTTTTTTGACTGTTTATTTGAGATTTAAAGTGCACCTAGCCCCAATTTTTTTTTTCACTAAAATGAATCCGCTTACTGTTTAAAGTAATTCCCCGAGTTCTGGGGAGAATGGGTCCAGCGGCTGTTGTGACGTCTACCCAGGAAGGAAAGGTGTTTCGCCGCTTGTCATTTCACTGTAGCAGCTGTAGTGCCCGGGGGGTGGGGGACTCCCATATGAAACAGACGGGGGTGCTCGTCGTCTCGCTTAGGGGTGTAAATTTTGGATTTTGGTCTCGCTTAGGGTGTTCCGGGCAAAGCGCCAATATTTTATGCCACCAAGGTCTCGTTTAGGGTTCCGCGAAGTAACACAGAATTACGTGAAGAGAAACAGAAGTCAAATTCCTTTTAAATTTTCTTTTTAGATAAAAGCATTCGATGATTATGCCTTTTTATCATTAAAAATCATTCCGTGTCGTATTTTTGTGTTTTTAAACGGTCTCTTTTAGGGGTCAAAATTTGCTTAAGCCACGCCTAGATTGGTCTCCTTTAGGGGTTAAATTCAAAATTTCCGACGAGCATCCCCGTCTGTTTCATATGGGAGTCCCCCCCCGGGCTGTAGTGGCCGTGTTGCACCACAAAACCCAAATAGAATAAGCCAACCTGGCCCCATTTTATCCAGTGGAGAAGTCACTATCCAGAGCATAAAATGTACTGCATGTTAAACGTTGCATGGACATTTTCTTACACACCTTTTAACTAGATGTGCTTAGAGTGGACGTGCATAATCACAGTTACGAGGGCTGACGGATAGTGACGTGTCCACAGGATAAATCAATATCTATTGATTTCGCTGGCTTACCAACTGGATTGTGATTTATCTGGCGGATAGCGCTTTCCATCGTTTGAACAACTGGGGCTTTCAACAGGCGAGGTTGTGTTGAATATGACTTGTTTCAGGTCTGCGGTCAATTGCCATAGTCCCCAGCACATACATAGAGGATAAAACATGGCCGCGGGGAGGTATGAAACTTCTCTTTGACTGTTGAATATTTTTCAACACTCAAATTCGTTGAGGGTAATAATTATTATTAGTTGTCTGCCTAGACAATATTTAATGGCCCTTTACACTGCAGTCACAACAAAGTCAGGTAACAGCGTAAAGTAAATGCTGATCTTTAAAAGCAACCCCTGCTCTCCTTACCAATTTGGGAAAATATTTGTTTGAAGCAATGACCTGCAGGATTTTCCCATTTTGCTGTCAAAATGGGACTTACACGTATCTCAGTAAGAAATTCAGCATTGCCTATTAACTTAGTTCAGGAAACTAAAGCTAATAATAATCAATCGACCAATCTTTTTTTTTCCAACAACAACTGATATAAAACAACATTCCATTACAAAGGCACTAAGTTGTTTCAAAAATTCTTCAATTCAGGAAAAGCAAACAATTTGTTGTTGTAAAAAGGGCCTTCGTGCAATGTACAACATACCTTGTTCCAGCAATGAGGACCAGGCCAACCAAAAAAGAACCCTTTACGAATAAAGAAAGACAAAAAAAAAAAAAGAAGAAAAAATAATATATTGAAACTATATTCTCCACATTTCAGACCAAGCTTAGCCATTGACTCCTAGCAGATTTTACTGTCTAACGCTACACAATCACTTGTCAAGGACCGGGGGAGAGAACTATGTCATCTTTGCTTGCTTATATCTCAAAAGTGACAAATAATAACTAGTATGTCCCACGACTGAAGGTGCTTCAACAGGCTGAAGGACAACTGAAAAAACCAGAGTCCTAGGCAGGAATCGAACCAGCAACCTCTGTACACCGGTCAGATGCTCTACCCATTGACCTTAACAAGACCTCCTGAGGACACCGGTCACTTATCTACGGTAGGTCCATATTTGCTGGTCTGAGGGCTTGACAATGTTATGCCTCAAAGTAATTTTCAGCTGTTCTTTAGCCAGTTGATCAACCAGCTTACCATCATTCTCATTACGCATTATACCAATACCACCTAGACTTGAATTTATACTTTAAAGTACATAGGACTGTCAAGCTTACAGACCAGCAAGCTTAAGACAGTTTGTCGAGAAAGGACCTAGATAGGTGATGTGTCTAACCATGAGTTCTTACAGCTCAATGGGTAGAGCATCGGACCAGTGTACAGAGGTTACAGGTTTGAATCTTGCCTAGGCCTCTGATTTTTCAATAATTATTATTGTCCTTTCACCAGTCAAAGCAACTAGTTTACTATCTTTGTATTAAAAATACAATATTTACTTGAATAACAAGTTAAATACCTTTCTTCCATAGCATTTGTTGAGGGGTTTGGAAAGGAAAGTTGAAAGGAAACCACTCACATAGACAATCAGTGGTATTTTAGCAATGGTGTCCTGATAAGGAAAAAAACACAAAAATACTGTCATTTGATCTTTGCTTCTTTGTTCTAAATTCAGTAACATCTCAGTCTTTTCAGGATTTCGGCATTACTGGTGTTTTCCATGAGGACATTCTTGACATACTGCCAACACCCAACACCAACAAATGTAACATCCGCCCCCCCTCCCCCCCCCAAAAAAAAAAAAACTCAGAATTAACAACAATGCAAAATAATGAACATCAGCAAAGATAAATGCAAACAAGATCACATGTTACATGTATATGTATATACATGTACAACAGTCATCTTTGCATTGTTTAGTTAAACATGAAGAAGTTACAAACCTTGGAGAGGGACAATGTATCCAAAGTGTACATTGGGATGTAAACTTGTGTAATGTTGACAATAAGACGCGTGCACATGTAAAGAGCAGCTACCTGTATAAACACAAAACAAAATGTCTTTGTCGAAGTGGCAATAGCAAATGAGAACAGTTATTATATTCAGATCAAGGAAATGATCAGCACTGAACTCAGCCTGATATTTACACAGCATGCAACTGTTAAAACACAGTAACAAAAAAACAGTAACACAAGGCATGTGCGAAATTTGAGCCTGAAATGTATTCAGTCTGTTATCTATTCCACACTGACACAATAAAGGAGCCAAGACAAAGGCAGTTATTAAACGTTTTGTAAGTTAGGTTGCATCCTCCTACCATACATATTACAAAAACTTTTCAAATGTATGAAATAGTGAGTCAAAATGTATGTACAGGGCACATTTTTAATGCACTTTTAAGAATTCAGATGTAAAAATTAATGTGCTTAACTGAGGCACACTAAAACTATAAATCAAGTTTTTGTTACTTTAGCCCCCATCTTCCTTCTCACTTAAGGACGGTGCCAACTAATTCAAAGGTATGTTTGCCCTGATTTATGATTATGCAGAAAAGGTAGATCTTAATAAGTGTTATTGAAATCCAACAAGAAAATTGGGGGTAACCACACATTTTTCAACGATAATTCACGAACAATATTTGTAAAAAGCTCTAAAATACAAAGCAATGTATGGCATTCACTCTCAAATTGAAGCTTAATTTTCCCTTAAGAATGCATGTTACCCCTAATTTTCTTTTTGGATACCAAGAGTACTCATGAATATCTACTTTCTCTGCATAGTTTTAAACCGCGCAAAAATATCTCTGCATTAGCAAGCATCACTGATAGGAAATCCGCGTATCTGGAGTTGCGCAGAACATATGAGCAATACATGTAACAATAGTACCGGTAGGCACTGTCCTTAAAACATCAATTTTTCGCTCTTTTCCCGAATGAATGCACAGCTAGTAGTACACTGTTGCATCCAGGGTTCATTTGGCTACCAAAAATGATGGAGCAGCCCAGCCAAAATGTCCCGGCAGGGTGGGGATTTTGCTGCCTACTTAAGTTCATCAATGACAAATTAATGTGAGGTCTCCTCTAGACCAAAATAAATTTATCAACATTTCTTTTGGTGAATGAAGCCGGAAATTAATGTAAAGTAATTTTTGAAATCTCTTGCACTGCTTGATGTTGCGACCGCTGAGGTGGCCAATGTGACCAGATTCTATTCACCATATGATAGTGACTAACTTTTCACACTTAGTCGCCAGCCTGGCCGCTAAGATATTTTTATTACATTATTACAGGTGTATTATTTTTTTTATTTTTTTCATCGAATGAGTGCAATGAATAACCAAAAGCGGACTATACTCCATGCTTTAACACATGTAGGATTTGAGAACTGTGTTTACGTATCATTTAAAATCTACATACAGTATTTCATCAACTTCATTTCAGAAGTGACATCCACGATTTCTAAAAACTCTTAATTTTATTTGGAAAGTGTACATAATAGATTTTGAATAAAGAAAAAGCCTTTACAACTTTGAATATGTAAACAAGCTAAACAGCATACTTGCGTGTACACCTGTATGCCTTGTGCAGTGTTCTTACTAGAATTTTTTCTCTTCGTAGGGGTCATATGACCCATAGGGGCCATCCCCCAAAAGGTTGGGCCCTTTCCCAAGGCCACTTTATGCACTCTGATTTTCAGCTTGGTCTCGCTTGGATGTTACCTTTTGTTGAATGTATAAGGTCTGAAGGGCCTAATTTTTTGGCGACTAAATACGTGTACTTGAGCTGGCGACCAAATCTGAAAACTTAGTGGCCCCTAGGTTTTTCCCTGAAAGTTGAGCACTGTCTTGCCATCTTGCCTACTACTTAAAAACATTTTGCCTGGGCTGATGGAGAACTAAGAGACCCTAGTTCAGGATGGTCACTTGTCAAAACAAAGTCAAGAGGTGGGCACTGTGCAAACTTTTGCAGCTTTTCCACTTTGCCAAATTCTAATTGAGTTTGTTTGGATATCGTTGCCATCAAACTCTATCGATTTACCAACTTACAGTGAATGCCACCAATTTGCCAAATTTGCTGTCAAGTTTGGATAGAAACGTGTTTTTAAGCCCTTGGATGGATGTGTTTGCTTTAACTTGCTGTTAATCTATCTATATATGCAGTACATGTAGTCTCCTTTTATTAAACATGATTGACAATTAAATCAATACTAAGAACTAGATCACAGTTACCGCAGCAGATTTTCATTTGATTTTTTGCTCGCAAAAAGTTTGTGAGCCACAATGATGTTGTAATAATTATTGCATTACCAAAGGCAAGAGTACATATTACAACTTTTTGTTAAACTTACATGAAATTCCAATCAATTTCTGCAGATGTTGCTCCTCAGCAGGCCAATTCTTTTGTTACATGATGCAACCCCAATTTTTCCGATTGTTCAGCAAATACAAGGTACATCATATGCGTAACTTGATCCCAGACACAAATCTACACAACTTAGGATAACCACATGACAGTCTTTGCCATACACCGGTGCAACAAAGATGACTGCGTTCACAGTGAAAATTTCTCTTCGCCTGGTGCAAGTTGTTCCCAAGGCACTATTAACAATATTTTAATAGCAGTTTTATTTACACTAACCTGATAGAATTGTATTTCTTTAAACCAGTGGGTCCAATTGCTGGCACTTCTCTTGCTTCTTCTCTTTTCACATGCCAGAGCATAAGTGCAACTTCTTGAGGGTTCTTTTACTCCGAAATGGAAAATGAGCATGAATAGGACACCAGTTCCCACCACAATAAACACAACATACTGAAAAACAGGCAATCCTTAATTACATGTACAGCTTTACTCAGGTTAACCTAATGAACACAATCATTTTTCATTTACTACATGCATTCATAATTTAAACTTTTTTATAAGATAGGAAACACTCCCTCTATCAATGTAGATTAAATTGCTTTCATTTGGCACGTATGGGTGGCCATGTTAGCGTTAATTACTGGTACTGTAACAGTACATATAAATTATGCTGTGAACATGAAGTGTGAGAGGGTCAAGCTAACCCTCTGAGCATAATGATCTCCATTTGGAGCAGTTTTCAAATGACTGTTGAAAGTAATAACGCGATTGCAATTGCTACGCTTAGTGATTGGTTTAAAAATCTTGCGCCAGTTAATAAATCAATGAAAAGAAATACCAAAACCAATCACGACTCGCATGCATGATTTTTCCCATATTTTCAGCAAGTTACATGTACACCATGGAATTACTACGAATTTGGATTGGTTCATTGCACTGTTTGCATCTGCTGTGATTGGTCGAAGTTATTTGGTATTTGTTTTACAACACTCAGTTGAAAACTGCTGTATAAGCAAGCAGATTCATTTTCCTTTCTTGTTTTGGGAAAACAAACAACATTTGAATTTTTAACGCAAACAAAGCAACAGCTGGTGCTTTAAGTGAAAACTAATTTTTCTGACTGAGCCAAACAAAAAACATAATCCCTGAATTCCCCCTTTTCTGTACCCTGTGAGCAGAGTCTCCTTCGATCTTCCTAGATAATTCTTAAACAGGAAGAAGACTCTGCCAGCTGCCTCGACATTCTTTGATTTGCTGCTCATCCAAAGAAATGGATGAGTCAGCCCAGTTTCAACTTGTCAAACTTGTTTCTTTATTTTTGCACATGATCAATATTATTGCTCTGCATCATCAATATTTTTTGAAATTTCCAAGAGCGTGGCAATTTTTAACTGTTTAAATTCCCATGAGTATTTCCTCCGTATGTTGGTTACAGAAACTAGACTGCCAGAAACCTATAAAATCTTAATCAGTAAAAAGTATGAACTATCTTGAGATTCCAAGGAAATGATTCCTTGGTTGTTGCACGTTTGCCAGAGTTGTTCTAAAATATCCAGAATATGCGGTTACTGGTCACACGTGACTGACACCCATTTGAATACATTTGAATTTTTAACGCATCCCAATATGAAATAGCGAGGTGCCTGGCTGAGTCTTCTTCCTCTTCCTGACTTACATGTACGTAGGAAGATCGAAGGAGACTCTGCTTGCAGGCCATGATAATGTACTTTCATTAATGAGAGATGATCGACTGATCAAAACAGAAACCCTGCAGGAGGGCCAAAGGTTCATGTACTTTATAAATCTCTGAGAACTTTAAATTAATTATACATGTGTTTACTCTAAAATTAGATAAAACTGCCAATCATGCCAAAGAAATTGGACCAAAATCATTTCCTTTCCTTTTAAAGGCTTTGTAACAAGTTCAAAGCACTTTTAACTTACCATGAAAGCTGTCGAATCAGCCCGAGACAGTTTTTCTGACCCGCTGCTTTCTGTAGAAATGAGAATCCAAGTGACCAGAAACACGAAAATGTTAGAAGAAACTGTCCCTGCATACCTGAAGAGATGCACACACAAAAATCTGGTTACCACAACAAAATGGCATAAAAAACTGGTAAGGCATGGTATTCCAGCACTTTGATCGCCACACAAAATGAATCATCAACTTAAATAATGTAAAAATATCTTCAGCAAAAAATAAGTCATACTGAATAGAAAGGGCCCTAGGTACCAAAATTATTCACATACCTCTCTCTGAAATAATTTATAATTTACATGTATAAATTAATCCCTTGGTAGCCCGGAACCAGGCTCCTTATCGACTACTTTTACCAAACAACAGATTTAATTCAGTGAACCATACAGTGTAAAACAGAGAAAGAGTAAATAACTTGCATTGTTTTTATAGACCCACAACTCACATTAGATTTTCAAGGTACAACTGAATAAAATAGGGACTTTAAGCAAATCGCTACGGCTGGCGCTAATACGGCTGCCGGAAGTAAATTTCTCCCAAAATGAAACACTGCGCATGTACGTCGGTTGCATCCATCTGACTACGTGAGTCGCGATGTTTTGCCGTAGTGGCTACTACGTCGGGTTTATTTCGCTTCTCTGGCCCTTTTCAACGGACATCTCAGCATTTTAAGAATTCTGTTGGATACTATATCCTTTAAAGCTAATTTAAGTCAAGGATTGTGTCAAGGTTGCCTCTCATAAGCTTGTAAATCCGTATTATGAACTTACGATAAGTTTTGGCAAAGGTGTTGGAATGGCGAAGTGAGTTCAGCACACGGTTGTTTTTCTTCGGTTAAGTTTGCTTTGAGGATTTAGTGAAGATGTTTTATATCTGGATACTATACGATGCTATTTTGCTTCTTTGAGTATAGATACATGTGTCTTTTTCACTCGATATTCTTTGAGATATTTGTCTCTGAAATTGTATATTTCATCCATCAAATTGTTGTTATTGTACAAGGTGTATAGCATTTGCTTTTACTCAGAAATAATCTGTTCGTCCTAGCATGGCGAACAACGGCCATCGTCCTTTCAGCGAAGCCATTTGAAGGTAAGAAACTAAATAAAAGAGATTTTAAACACCTTTAGCCCATGTTTCCTTGTATTTTGCTTTGCTAAACTTAAAATTTTGGAGACCACCGAGACGTAGTCTCCCCAGACCTTTTCAGTCACGGCAGCCGTAGTAGCACCATCCGTAGTGATTTGCTTAAACTCCCTAATATTAATTAAATACTGTACATGCAAAAAGTAAACCAAAAGATTGTGAATAGAAGTGATTAATGATAGGGATCACTCATTACTATTAATACATGTACTACCACTAACTAGATGAGTTGTTGGTCAAGCACAAATTGTACCCTTCCAAGTTCTTAATAGCGTTATTACACCATTATCCAAGTCAAATCCCTGTGATAATTGAGAAAGTTGGAGATGTTGATTAATAATATGTTTTTTTTTTTATCTTTACTGCTATTTACTGCTAGACCTTTTTGTTACCTTTATTAGCTTACAGATTTGGTAAATAGCCAATTTTCATGTAAACTGTGTTTCTAATTAGTTAGCGTAATATAGTTACGTGTAAACTTGCTGGCCTTTAATTTTTAGTTAACAGATATTCGTCAATAATCAATCCTCTTGTAAATTGTATCGTTAATTTGTTAAACAAAGTGTTGTTGTGTAAATTAATTGTCTTTTAATAGCATACCTGCCAACCCCCAGAGTACAAAAATCTGGAGACATCCAAAAATCTTTGCATTGTAAGAATGTCATTTTCAACAATATCTGAATACTCTCTGAAAAACGCCCGAAGCCCTTCCAAATCTTCCCGACGTTTCTCGGTTAGAACAGCAATTGCTATTGTTCCCAAAACCGCGCCAACTTTCTACCACGTATTGTGCAATTTGATTGGCTGATTTCTGACCAATTACGGTACTTGTTAAATATGGACTATATCAATTTGATTGCTCTGTTTTACCTTTTCCGAACCATAACAGCTCAAATGAGAGCACTAGAATCCACTTCTTGTTTTATTTTCCTTTTTGACATCTCGAAGACAACGAAATAAATGAAAAAATTTGTTGAAAAAGGCCATGGTAGGTATTTCCCCGGAGATTTGGAGGTCTAACCGGGACACCGGGAGATTTGATGAAAAACTTGGAGACTCCCGGGAAAACTGGGAGAGTTGGCAGGTATGTAATAGGTTTGTTCTTGCATTTGGCTTGCCCTGCATCAATTAGCCTTTTCTAGTTATTTGCGGGGTAAGCCATCCACTAACTATCATACTTAGCTAAGGAAAGTTGTTGTTGTTGTTGTTCAGAATTGAATCTTACATGCCCTGACAGGTGATAATATAAGCACTGAATGAATGAAATGAAAGTAGCTGATTCACTTGGTTCTCCAGCTCTGCAACCAGAACTGATATCGCCTGCCTCCTACCTATTTCCATTCACCTAAATACCTGACACCTACAAGACTGTTTTTCCCCCAGGGACATCAGGTCACGTCTTTAAAGGTCAGAATCCAATAAAATACATGTACATGTAGTGTGCTATAAAATATATTTTCTCCTGATATTAAAAAAACTCTTTATCACATGACTTCAAAAAATAATCAACAGCGCTGTAAGCAATAAAAGAGATTTACCACATATGGGGCAAAATTACTGAATGCTGATTGGCTGAGACGGATGGCATTTTTCCTTAATCAAGAAGACACTTTTGGTAATAAGGAGGGCATGATTACTTAAGGAGGGCATGATTACTTAATCCTGATTTGGTTAACGGTTACTTACCCAGGTCATTCGCTGCAGCAGCCCCTACACTGTGGAATGCACTTCCACAAGAGATTCGCCAGTGCCAGAACATAAATGTATTTAAGTGCCTCTTAAAGACTTATCTTTTTAGATTAGCCTATAATGTGTGATATTTAATTGCTCTTGCTTAAATTTTTATTGTTAAATTATCTTAATTATAAATGTGTAACTTAATTAGTATTTTGTTTTATATAGTCTATATATATATATTTTTTCTTATTGTAAAGCGCAATAGATCATATACATGTTTTTGCGCTATATAAATATTTTAAATTATTATTATTATTATTATTATTATTAAGCAAAGTAGATTCTCACTTTCAATTAATTAAAGTGCATATGAAATAAAAAATATCTTTTGCTTAGGGTGTGTTCCATTGACTCTATTCCAGAATAAGAATATGTGGAGTGATGATTTAAAACGGTATGTCTGGCATGTTTAAGCAACAAGGATAATGATATGTTTAAAATAGTATTTTTAATGTGAATCTCCATAAAAATGAAGGATTTCTAACTTCTATTCCATGTATTCCTATTCTGGAATATGATCAATCGAATATACTCTTACTTTAAAGACTTTTCAAAATAATGAAAAACGGTGTTTTCTATTTTGGAATGTCTTCTTGTGTGTTCCCGAGATAGATGTATTCAGGGTTTGGTTAAAAAATTGATGGCGTCACAAACTGTACACAACTGTAATAAATCACAAAATTGAAAATAGCTACGAAAGTATTGGATGGATGTTGTTCAAACTCGGCAGTGGTAATCAGTGTCAAGTAAGGCACAATATGATACCTTCATGCAGTTGCCATGGACCCCATTTTGCTGCTGGGTCTATTTAACACAGGATTGATTTTGCCGTTTATTATCAAGAACAAGACATGTTCACTCTTAGTAAGCTTCTACAGAGATGTAAAGCATTATGGGCAGCACATGTGTTTCAGTCTGACCATCTGAATGTACTTACAGGTATCTACCGTAAAGACTCGCAGATAAGCCGCACTCGCAGATAAGCCCCACCCCGAGTTTAGCAACTCAAATTTTGGAAAAAAAGTTTTTCATGAAAAAAAAATCGAAAGAAATCCAAAGTCGAGACCATGAAGTGTTCTGTCTTCATCCAAGGCAAACTCACCAACAATGGATCGAAAAATACTTTAAAGTCTAACCCGAAATTTTAGCTCTTTAGTAGAATAAACATCATGTCCACCACGTATGACATATGAATAATGACCAGTCCCGTACAGACAATGGGTTTCATCCAAATACCAAGAAAGTTAGAAAAATTTTGCACGTAAATTTGTTGTTTTCTTGCATGCACTGTGCGAAGCTGTGTAACCAGGCATAATATCGGATGATGGAAGACTGAACACCAAAATTCACAGCACCTTTCCCAAATGGTCTCGCAGATAAGCCGCACCTACGATTTTGATCGCAAATTTTTGGAAAAAAGGTGCGGCTTATCTGCGAGTCTTTACGGTAATCAAAATGCGATATATTTGGCTGATTGCAAAGAGGAACTGGAAAAGAGAGTGTTGCCATAGCAACACCTTAATGGGTGTCACTTAGTGCCTTATCTGATGTACATTAATGGTGCCAGGTTTGAATATCATTACTCCAATATTTTTGGAGATATTCTCAATTTTGTGATTCATTACAGTCATTTAACCTATTGACCCCTGAGAGAGAGACTTGATAGATTTCACTGTGTCTAACGCCAGACGATTTTACTCGTCTGTGGGAGGGGGGGGGCGTTTTTGAAAAAAAAATTGAATATCTCAGAAACAAGAGAGGATTTATTATTCCCAAACAGAAAACACCATTCTTCATCATCTTCTTTTACTTCATAGGTATCTTAAGTACTTTTTGTACCACATACCAAATACATTTTAAGCACTATTTCTGTTCACTGCAACGGTTAATCGAATTCAACCGAATGAAACTGTGTTAAGTTGATCGCTATTTGTTGTGGCATTGAAAGGGCTTTCCTTAATAATTTTGCCCTTAATGTGATAAACATGTAATCGCAATGTTCCCTTGTGCAATTGACGATTAACTTCACTTGTATTTTCAAAGCTTTCCAAGTAGCCCTCATTACATTACATGTGATTCCCATTTTTTTTTCGGCCCCCCCCCTTTATCGAGAACACAAGCGCTAGTGCCACCCCCACCCCCCCTAATTAGAAACAATAATAAGTGTCCCAAAAAAGGTAAAGAGTATTTTGGTTAACCAGTGCCACCGTGACTTCTGCCCCAATTAAGAACAAAATGTAACAATCTATCAAACGGTAAATGGAAAGGCAAATATAATATGGATTGTATTGTGTTACAAAAACCCCCGCATTTTTCCAACTTTACAGATAAATTGCATAATAAATATCTTAACTTGTCATACCTAGAAATGGGGAAACTGTGTGGCCCTTCGACCACATCTTGTAACACAGATAAAGAAAGTTTATAGTGTTCATAAAAGTTGTTTTTGTGATGTAATTTTAATAGTTGAGGCCCTCCAGCTGTATCAGTGGCTTACAATTTTTGCTGGCTATATATTTAAATAATTTTTTATATAACCCCCCTTTTGGCCATGCATAAAAATTGGTGACCCACCCCCTCTTTGCATCAGCGCCCCTCTCTTGATAAATAATGACCAGTCCCTTACAGAAAATGGGTTTCATCCAAATACCAAGAAAGTTAGAAAATACCATACAAATAATCAATATTTTTCAAATGAACCTTGGTACACATATATTTAAAATTGACATTACCGGTACTGTCTAACATATAAAGATTGGGCTTTCATGTATTATACATTGTCTAACATATAAAGATTGGGCTTCCTGTGCATTTCCATCTGACATGTGCACCCCTCTAGCCAAAATCCTAGATCTGCCCTTGCATACTCACAGGAAATGGTACTGTAGGAACCTATGAGTTGCTTTTCTCATGGTACCGTATTTACCCGTGTATAAGTCGACCTTTTATGGCCTCAAAAGAAGCTCCAAAAATCGCCCTCGACTTATACATGGGTCAAAGATTTCGAGCCAAGTTCCAGCTAAATAATTTATTCAAAATAAACATCATAATGTGGTCGTTGGGCATAACGAACGCAGTGGACGAAAGACTTCAAAATGAATGTAATTGAGCAATTCCAGTTGAAATGAAAAAGGATTTGTTTTACTTTAATATGTTGAAGATACTCACAAGCACAAATATGAAATAGACACTGGAAATTTTCGTTTTCCAAAGGCGGAAAGCTATAAAAAACATTCTTCTTTCTTCAAATAAAACTCGATCCTTCAACAGCTTAGTAACCTGGCACAATTCCTCGTGTTTGCGTGATCGTCACTCGTATTGCCTGGAAATGCTGGTTGGTAATGATTGTTTTTTATTCTTTATACAAACCTGGATGATTTAAATGCTTTTGCAAACTTTGTATTGTTTGGTTTATGAGTTTTGTTTCGTTTGCCATGTGAGAAATTATAAGTCAAGCACCAATTAAACCTTGCACATTTCGCATCGTTTTTGAAGTTATTTTCAAAGATTGACTCCTGCTTCTGTGATGTTGTGCTTATCCTCTAAAGCCCTTTATCCTTGAACAACGAAACAGGTTAGTTTGAGGTTTACATGTTTGATTTTCTGAGAACTTTTTCGAAATTCAAGGACAAAATGCCCGCACATACAACAACCACTGAACCACAAAACTATTAAGCGCTTGAGGCCCTTACTTTTTTTTGAATCCACAGTTCCAGAAATCGAAGAATGCAAGATTTTTATACCATGAACATTTAGCAAAGAAATTAAGAAATTGCTTTTTTTGCCATCAAAAATGGGGGGTCGACTTATACATGGGATCGACTTATACACGGGTAAATACGGTAATTATATTGATATTTCAGTATTGATCGTGGGCACGTACACACAACGAAGTTGCCCAATAATTCAATAATATCCTAATAATAATTATTATTATATATACCCGGTATCATTATATGGCTTTTGTTTGTAGCCTATATAACGTGCGCTCTGATTGGCCAATTGTGACTGAATTGTAGGGCATTATTCTCCCGTAATGCCCACGGGCCGATTACGGGCTTGCAAAAACAAAGCAAAAGGTAATTAAAAAGCCATATAATAAACTACTTACTAACCGAGCTAGCTCGAGCCGTACTGTGGAATATTGGCCGTCGGTCGTTTTTGTACGGACCGAGCGCAGCGACCTCAGGCCAATACGGCCCTCGCGCTCGGTTAGTAAAAAGTTAATAATACACCCAACATGGCGGCCATTTATAGTATACATCTTTGATATTGGACATCCATGTTATGGTCAAGCGACACCTGACAAAACAAGGTATCCCCTGACCAGTATCACTTGATCATATCGCGGGCTCAACTTTAGAGTTCATTGAGGTTAGCCACTGACCAGGTACTGGTCAAAAAATCGTGACCCGAAGCACAGGCAGCCCAAGCTTGGTATACGATTTATAGAATTTGTATGGGAAAATTAACTTTGAGCTTATAAATGTTAAAATAAGCTGTAAATGTAGAAATAAACTTTGCTTACCTCTACGTACAGTTGTGCTCGTCTTTTCTGTGCAATCGGAGGGCAAACTGTGTCCATTTTAGCCGGGTTTGTGGATTTCGAATTTTTACGATGTCGTTAGTTGTCATTTCCCCTCATAAAGAGAAGAAAGGTTGGTGACTCGCGGCGACCTCCTCCCACAAATTGCTCTCCCATCACAAAGCAATGGTCCGAATCGCCGTAAAAACACCACAGTCTTAAGGCCAGATAAATTTCCTATCACATCAACTACACTCCAGGACCACACAACGATTTTTGGCGAATAAATTCCAAATAATGTTCGACTTTCTACAATCTTCCCATGCGTTCAGCTAGATGTGTGGCTACGGCCATTATAGCTTGATGGCAATCGTATTACATTCTGCACTCTCATTGGACAATTTGAACAACTTGGCCAATGAGAGTGCAGAATGTAATGCGATCGGCATCAAGCTATAACGGCCGTAGCCACACATCTACTGAACGCATGGGAAGATTATAGAAAGCCGAACATTATTTGGAATTTATCTGCCAAAAATCGCTGTGTGGTCCCAGTGTGGAGTTGATGAGATAGGAAATTTATCTGGCCCTAAGGCTGTGGTGTTTTTATGGCGATTCGGACCGTTGCTTTGTGATGCGAGAGCAATTTGTGGGACAAGATCGCCGTGAGTCACCAGCCTTTCTTCTCTTTATGAGGGGAAATGACAACTACAGTAACGACATCATAAAAATTTGAAAGCAACAAACCCGGCTAAAATGGACACAGTTTGCCCTCCAATTGCACAGAAAAGACGAGGACAAATGTACGTAGAGGTAAGCGAAGTTTATTTCTACATTTACAGCTCGCACATCAACTTTATTTATCAATTTTATTATAAATTTATCAACTCGCACATTGATGTTATTGTGTCGAAAGTAAACAGAATGTTAGGGTTAACTGAAAGGACATGTAGAGGTCTGGACGATACTAAGACTCTGAGAACTCTCTACTGCGCATTGGTTCAATCGAATGTTGAGTACTGCTCTGTGGTATGGTCACCCTATACCAAAAAAATTGAAAAAGTACAAAGAAGAGCAACCAAGTTCCTTTTGAAGACTGACGACAATTATGAGACCTGTTTAAAGAAGCTAAATTTGATGTCACTTAAAAATAGGAGAATTCTAGCTGATGTTACTTTTTTATATAAAGGTCTCTATGGAATAAGTAACATCAATATTGATTCTTATGTTGATTTTTATTCTGATGCTGATCATTACTCATTTAGGAAATATGATGATTTATCTCTTAAAAAGAAATATGCAAGAACAAATCCACTCAAATATAGTTTTTTTCACAGGATAGTTGACTCCTGGAATCTTCTGCCCTATGATATTTGTAAGGCAGTACGTGTAAATATTTTTAAGCGGGGAGTTAAGACGTTTTTATTGGACAATACATTAAATTAGTTATCCAGAGTTGAATTATTGATTTTATTTCGATTTTACTACTGTATTCTTGTATTTTGTATTAGTATATATTCATTGGTGATCTGTTGTTTTTTTTTTTTATGGGGTCCTGGACTCCTTTACGGATTATCCATATGGCTATTAATATTATTCTTATTTGCATGTATTACCTTTGATGCCATTAAATTGTAAAAATTAAATAAAATAAAATAAAATTATTTTAGCATCTATAAGCTTAAAGTTAATTTTCTCATACAAATTCTATAAATCGTATACCGAGCTTGGGCTGCCTGTGCCCCCAAACCAAAACTTTTTTGTTTATTTTGCCATTTTAGATATCTCCTCACAGTGACATTATAAATTGCCTGCTGAACAAGTTCGCATGTCAATTTCGAGAGTCTTTTCTACGGAATTCAAGACCCGGGCGAAAGCCCTTATGTAACTACATTTGTATTTATGAAGTAACAAAACCTCACCGTATAGCATTCAAGGTGACTTTCTCAGTTTCTTGATCAGTCAATTCTGGAATTAAGCTCAAATGAGAGATTTGCGTAGATGCCCAGCCAAACTGGAACACCACAATGAATGGCACATAGTAAATGAACTGAGCCCAGGAAGATGCGTTTTCACAGTAAATGCAAAGGTTGAAAACAAAGGGGAACGAACAGGCAACGCAGAGAACTCCAACAAGATGCCAACTTTTTCGCCGGCCATATCTACAATCTCCGGTTTTATCCGACTCGACTCCAACGAACGGTGTTGCAATAGCATCAGCAACTTGTCCGATCAAGAGAAGGGTTCCGGCCGCCACATTGGAAAACTCCACAACTCTGTGGAGGTAGACCAAGAAGTAGGTGAACCACATTGACGCACACAAATCGTTCAAAATGTGACCAACACCGTAACAAATTCGTGTTCTCCATGTGATTTTTTGTTTGCTCCCGATGCACCCGGTCATGATGAACTAGTTAGCTGTAAAGGAAGAGAAAAGAACAAAATAGGTAAGTACTCATTTAAGAAGATTTAGTACAACGACTGTTCGCTGACCTTTCAATTCTGAAGCACTACAATTTTTCCGCCCGATAAAAAATATCAGCGAGATAAACCAACATCCTTGTTTTCACTTCCAGTTCGGGAGTGTAAACACACATTTTGATGGAGAGCCAACTTCCTTGCACCAAATTTTTTCTTAAGTCTACCTGTACTGGTCACGTGAAAATCATTCGCATGACGCACAAAGGTAACCCATGGGGGAGTGGGCGAGTTATTTTCACCATGCGAGCGCGGAAATCGGAGTTAGATATATCTGAAAATTGAAAATAGTTTAATTAACATTATTCTGTTGGCAGTTGTTTCTTGTTACTACACACGTAACATCACTTCACCTGCCATTTTAATAGTGATTTTCAACACATCACGAACCGACTCACGCAGAGAACTGGAAACGTCTAAAGGAAAACATTCAAAATTTGCGCAATGAACTGCCGGGAGGTGAGCACATGACTTGAAATTTTCATCAACTCCTTTGTTCAAATCATCGTACGATAAGATTTGCCGCTCACACATCGAGCTCGTGACATAAATAAAGTACACAAAATTGACAAAAGGATAATTAAAGAACAAGTAATTGTTATTTAGATGTTTGCCTTAATTGTACTTTGTTAGTAAAGTAACTTGACCAAGCAGTTGATTGGGAGAAATACGGCCATTTTTGGTAGTGAAGTAACTTGACCAAGCGGTTGATCGGGAGAGGGAATCAAGCCTCGCTAAGGCCATTTTTGGACATAAGCTAAGAGACTAGCTTCTTTATTTCTGCTCGTTTCTATTAACTAGTTTACCTAAATGGTAGAAATGCTGCCGAGGCAAAGGGAGATGTTCAAGTATGCTTGCAGTAATCTAACGAAAGTTAGTGGGTGCATAGGCAGCCCAAGGGAGCGTGTGATCATTGATTACTAGTGGGAAGATGACCTTTGAGTACAAGCGGTGTTTTTCAGTGTCCCAAGCGGGTGTTGCGTTACAGGCAGCCGTTGAGAATTTAAACCCGTTATAAGACTTTGTATGGGAAATAAAATACCGTCGATTATGAAGCCTAAAAAACGCTCAATTTAACGTTCATTCAATAAAATGAATGAAAATGACTCACCTCTGGTGAATTCTTGTGCCTTTGGAGCTTATTTTACCGTTTCGGGAATTCCGTGTTTTCACTGACTTCGTCTAGAGCAGTAAACACGGAATTCCCGAAACGGTAAAATAAGCACCAAAACGCGCAAGAATACACCAGAGGTGAGTCAGTTTTATTCATTTTATTGAATGAACGTTAAATTGAGCGTTTTTTAGGCTTCATAATCGACGGTAATTTATTTCCCATACAAAGTCTTATAACGCGTTTAAATTCTCATCGGCTGCCTTTGGTGGGTGGAATTAAAGGGAGATTTTAATAGGTCTTGAGCAGGGACGGTACCAAAAACGTGGGCATCGGGCATGTTAATCATCATTTCCGAAATCACTTCAACTTCTTTTAAGAGCAAGTTGAAGCGTAAATTAACAGAATTAATGTGGTTATTCGTTCTACTTTTCGTGTGACTAAAGTACGGGTAATATACACAAGAAAGATACCAAATTCAGCTTGACAGTGGTCACTAAAAACTAAATGTCATTTGTGATATTTGTGATAATTGTCAATTAACATGAATTGCTATTTTGCCGACACGTATCAGAGGTCTGGTGACCTGCTCAACTGGAGACTTGCCTTCGTTAGGCTGTCAATGGTAGCGTTCTTTGCATTGTAAAAAAACGTTTTTCAGTAAGAATACCCGGGAGCCTGAACGGTCGCACCACTGCCTTGGTCGGGGTTATACGTTCCCCAGTTTTTCCCACCTACTGGTTTTAGACCGTTTTAGGGGTCTTCGTGTCACGTCCGGCTCTCGTGCATTCCTCTCCTCTTTACAGTAGAGTTAACTTATGAATGCTTTTCTACCTATTCCAGTGCTAAATAAGTCATGGTACAGTGTCTTGGCTGGCCAAAGCGACCATATTTCATCTATCCCAAGTGTCCGGTTGAGTACGTAGTGGAGGCAGAATGAACTTGCTTCAAGATGCTTTCACGACGAGAGTTTTCGGAAGTTAATCGCTATCGGGCCGAGTAGGTATCTGGATGGGGGATCATCGAGATATACGACATAGGATAGCCTTTCGTAGACGCCATATGAATCGTTATGCCTTTTTTCAATCGGAATACTCATAGTTATTAGGTGTGGTTACACGGGGCACTTTTTACCGAGGCAAATGACCCTTTTACCACGGAAACTCCATTTAGTGCGTGTGACCGACATTTCCCAAGGTACCTTTCCCGTGGTAAATTTCCATTGATACGTCAAAAAGATCAGACGAAGCTCCCGTGGTAAGTTGGGTGTTTTGATGCCCGAGGTACAAGAGCCAATCACGATACTGATGATGTTGTGATTAAATTTCCCGCCAATGAATTGCGTGAGATTTCTTTTTACCTCGATAATCTTAGTAACGTGTGACCGCTGTTTAACACGGTATACTAAAACCCAAGTGTGAGGCACCGCGGGATAATTTACCATGGGAAAAGGCATTTATTATTATTTTTTAAAATGATGGTGTATGTAACCGCACCTATTATTTGGCAAGCAATTCTCAAGCTCAATGGAGCACTTAGACTTTTCACAGTCCGCTATTTTTCCGTTTGATCGTCGGGATCGAGCACAAACTTTCGCCATCTTTGTTTTTAAAAGCGAGCGCGAGCTGGGGAGAGCGATATAACTACCGAGTGTGTGGGGAGAGTGGAGGGGTTTTGGCAGGAAAAATAGGAGACTGTCCGATCTTTCCTGCGACTAGTGAGTGTTCAGCGAGCCCCGTTGCACCAGCAACGGCAATACTTGAATGGTCCATAACACAATGCATCTGTCAATAAAAATACAGGCACGGCTCTCAAGTTTCGAAAACAACATGGCTTATTGCTCGTAAATAGCTGTTAAATGTGAGTGCTTTCGATCCGAACTTTTTTTTGGAACATTTAGTCGGAAGAAGTAATAAAGGAAGTTAAAGGAATAAAGGAAGTTGGGCCAAGTTAAAGAAAGCATGACCTTTTAAACTGTCATCAGACTTGTAGGAAACAAAACCAGAGATTTTACTTGGGTTGTCACGAATTTTTTAAGAGGCAGGTCATCGCCTCGTGAGTCGGGTAAAGTTGCGACACTGAAAAGATTGGATAACTAGATTTCAGAGAGAATTCACTCTTGATAAGAGATGCCATCCCCAAGAAACGTAAACATTGACCGCTCTTGAGACATATTAAAAAATGTTGACACAAATTGCAAAATATCGAATATATCTTTTAACCCGAAATTTTGTTCAAACTTTTCTTTCTGTGATATCAAGAATGCAAAACAACTTTACTGCCAAAATTCATTTGTAGTATCAAACACAAACATGACCCTCGACGCACCAGCCAGACTATCAATGAACTCACATCTCAAAGAGCTAATTTAACGCCTCTTTGGTGAAAGAACTCAATGTTAACGGTGTTTCTGTTACAAACTCAACTGATCTGTCAGATGCGTTCAATGAACATTTTTCCACAGTTGGCTCGAAACGTGCCAATGAGATTTCGGCAGCAGCAAACGGTACCACTTTTCTTGATTATCTCAGAATCACTGACACAAAGTTTCATTTCACCCCGACAAATGCCAATAAAGAGTTGAACTCCTAAACAAACTTAATCAAAAGCAACTGGTCTGGATAAGGTATCGGCGAGACTAATACGAGAATGCGCTGATTCATTTGCATTCCAATGTCCTTTGACAACTGGTGCATTCCCGAATGACTAGAAGTACGCAAAAGTTTCTTCGAATTCCTTATTCAAACAGGAAAGTTCAAATGATATGAACAACTACCGTCACATATCCGTTATCGCTGCAGTGGCTAAAATATTCGAAAGAATAACGTACGATGATCAGTCAAGCTTACCTTTCTCAACACAACATGATCTTAAAAAATCAATCCGGGTTCCGTTCCATTCATTCAATAGTTACAGCTCTACTCTACTGATAGCTGGGCTTTTAATATTTATCGGGGAAATATTAACGCTACAGTATTTCTAGATCGAAAAAAAAAAAGCCTCTGATACGGTTGACCATGCGATTTCATTGTCTAAATTAAGTACCTATGGTCTTCGGGATAATGCATACAATTGGTTTAAGTCCTATTTAAAGAACCGAACTCAAAAATGTTCTGTCAATGGCTCACTTTCATCTGTTCCTTTCAATGTGGTGTTCCTCAAGGACAATCTACTGAGGTCCTGTATTGATTATCAATGACCTACCAAGTTCTTTAATGTTGAAGTGACTTCTTGCGGGTGCAGAAGGAATACTGTAACACTCGTTCTTCTGCTGTTTCTTTATTCCATTAACAGTAATTGCTTCAACGACAACTTCACAATGACGAAATACCAACAACCTGATGACAACTACTTTCCTAGCTAGCGTACAAGGCTTTTATTGGCAACAAGAACCAACCTGTCAAGGTCATATCAATTACGCGTCAAACAATACCTGTCAATCGAAATCCGCCCGCACAGCACTACATCAGCATATTTTTCCTCAGGTTTCGAACCATTAAAAACGAATCTTTACTCTATCGTTCTACACAGCTTTCGTTAGGTCTGGCCCGTATAGCACAAAATCAGTAATACAAAAAAGGAAAGAATCATATTTGAAGGAGTCAAAAATCCATTACACCTAAATGGTCTTGAAAATAATGTTTGGAAATCGTTACATAACAACTATCCAACAAAGGTCTCAGTGGGGAGAGCGGATTTCGAAGCACTGCCTAATCCATAAATTACCAGGTGTGCGACAACTGTATTTCGCGCTAAAAACACCAAGTAATTGTACTCATTGTACGGCCAGTTTTAATTAGTTAATGGTGTCAAAGACGTAATTGGAACCCATACCGAAAGCCCTGGTCGGCTCGTTAAAGGAACTATTATTCATCTTGAATCCAGCTCGTAACCCATGAAAACAGACAAAAAACGACAGAAGGTATAAGGACAGGCCATGTCCAGGAAATAGTGGTTAAAGAACTACTGAGGGAAAACACATCA
>NC_090884.1:14853328-14866902 GCF_036669925.1 Montipora capricornis | reverse complement strand
GCTCAAATGAGAGCACTAGAATCCACTTCTTGTTTTATTTTCCTTTTTGACATCTCGAAGACAACGAAATAAATGAAAAAATTTGTTGAAAAAGGCCATGGTAGGTATTTCCCCGGAGATTTGGAGGTCTAACTGGGACACCGGGAGATTTGATGAAAAACTTGGAGACTCCCGGAAAACTGGGAGAGTTGGCAGGTATGTAATAGGTTTGTTCTTGCATTTGGCTTGCCCTGCATCAATTAGCCTTTTCTAGTTATTTGCAGGGTAAGCCATCCACTAACTATCATACTTAGCTAAGGAAAGTTGTTGTTGTTGTTGTTCAGAATTGAATCTTCATGCCCTGACAGGTGATAATATAAGCACTGAATGAATGAAATGAAAGTAGCTGATTCACTTGGTTCTCCAGCTCTGCAACCAGAACTGATATCGCCTGCCTCCTACCTATTTCCATTAAATTCACCTAAATACCTGACACCTACAAGACTGTTTTTCCCCCAGGGACATCAGGTCACGTCTTTAAAGGTCAGAATCCAATAAAATACATGTACATGTAGTGTGCTATAAAATATATTTTCTCCTGATATTAAAAAAACTCTTTATCACATGACTTCAAAAAATAATCAACAGCGCTGTAAGCAATAAAAGAGATTTACCACATATGGGGCAAAATTACTGAATGCTGATTGGCTGAGACGGATGGAATTTTTCCTTAATCAAGAAGACACTTTTGGTAATAAGGAGGGCATGATTACTTAAGGAGGGCATGATTACTTAATCCTGATTTGGTTAACGGTTACTTACCCAGGTCATTCGCTGCAGCAGCCCCTACACTGTGGAATGCACTTCCACAAGAGATTCGCCAGTGCCAGAACATAAATGTATTTAAGTGCCTCTTAAAGACTTATCTTTTTAGATTAGCCTATAATGTGTGATATTTAATTGCTCTTGCTTAAATTTTTATTGTTAAATTATCTTAATTATAAATGTGTAACTTAATTAGTATTTTGTTTTATATAGTCTATATATATATATATTTTTTCTTATTGTAAAGCGCAATAGATCATATACATGTTTTTGCGCTATATAAATATTTTAAATTATTATTATTATTATTATTATTATTAAGCAAAGTAGATTCTCACTTTCAATTAATTAAAGTGCATATGAAATAAAAAATATCTTTTGCTTAGGGTGTGTTCGATTGACTCTATTCCAGAATAAGAATATGTGGAGTGATGATTTAAAACGGTATGTCTGGCATGTTTAAGCAACAAGGATAATGATATGTTAAAATAGTATTTTTAATGTGAAATCTCCATAAAAATGAAGGATTTCTAACTTCTCTTCCATGTATTCCTATTCTGGAATATGATCAATCGAATATACTCTTACTTTAAAGACTTTTCAAAATGATGAAAAACGGTGTTTTCTATTTTGGAATGTCTTCTTGTGTGTTCCCGAGATAGATGTATTCAGGGTTTGGTTAAAAAATTGATGGCGTCACAAACTGTAACACAACTGTAATAAATCACAAAATTGAAAATAGCTACGAAAGTATTGGATGGATGTTGTTTCAAACTCGGCAGTGGTAATCAGTGTCAAGTAAGGCACAATATGATACCTTCATGCAGTTGCCATGGACCCCATTTTGCTGCTGGGTCTATTTAACACAGGATTGATTTTGCCGTTTATTATCAAGAACAAGACATGTTCACTCTTAGTAAGCTTCTACAGAGATGTAAAGCATTATGGGCAGCACATGTGTTTCAGTCTGACCATCTGAATGTACTTACAGGTATCTACCATAAAGACTCGCAGATAAGCCGCACCCCGAGTTTAGCAACTCAAATTTTGGAAAAAAAGTTTTTCATGAAAAAAAAATCGAAAGAAATCCAAAGTCGAGACCATGAAGTGTTCTGTCTTCATCCAAGGCAAACTCACCAACAATGGATCGAAAAATACTTTAAAGTCTAACCCGAAATTTTAGCTCTTTAGTAGAATAAACATCATGTCCACCACGTATGACATATGAATAATGACCAGTCCCGTACAGACAATGGGTTTCATCCAAATACCAAGAAAGTTAGAAAAATTTTGCGCGTAAATTTGTTGTTTTCTTGCATGCACTGTGCGAAGCTGTGTAACCAGGCATAATATCGGACGATGGAAGACTGAACACCAAAATTCACAGCACCTTTCCCAAATGGTCTCGCAGATAAGCCGCACCTACGATTTTGATCGCAAATTTTTGGAAAAAAGGTGCGGCTTATCTGCGAGTCTTTACGGTAATCAAAATGCGATATATTGGCTGATTGCAAAGAGGAACTGGAAAAGAGAGTGTTGCCATAGCAACACCTTAATGGGTGTCACTTAGTGCCTTATCTGATGTACATTAATGGTGCCAGGTTTGAATATCATTACTCCAATATTTTTGGAGATATTCTCAATTTTGTGATTCATTACAGTCATTTAACCTATTGACCCCTGAGAGAGAGACTTGATAGATTTCACTGTGTCTAACGCCAGACGATTTTACTCGTCTGTGGGAGGGGGGGGGCGTTTTTGAAAAAAAAATTGAATATCTCAGAAACAAGAGAGGATTTATTATTCCCAAACAGAAAACACCATTCTTCATCATCTTCTTTTACTTCATAGGTATCTTAAGTACTTTTTGTACCACATACCAATACATTTTAAGCACTATTTCTGTTCACTGCAACGGTTAATCGAATTCAACCGAATGAAACTGTGTTAAGTTGATCGCTATTTGTTGTGGCATTGAAAGGGCTTTCCTTAATAATTTTGCCCTTAATGTGATAAACATGTAATCGCAATGTTCCCTTGTGCAATTGACGATTAACTTCACTTGTATTTTCAAAGCTTTCCAAGTAGCCCTCATTACATTACATGTGATTCCCATTTTTTTTTCGGCCCCCCCCCTTTTCCGATAACACAAGCGCTTGTGCCACCCCCACCCCCCCTAATTAGAAACAATAATAAGTGTCCCAAAAAGGTAAAGAGTATTTTGGTTAACCAGTGCCACCGTGACTTCTGCCCCAATTAAGAACAAAATGTAACAATCTATCAAACGGTAAATGGAAAGGCAAATATAATATGGATTGTATTGTGTTACAAAAACCCCCGCATTTTTCCAACTTTACAGATAAATTGCATAATAAATATCTTAACTTGTCATACCTAGAAATGGGGAAACTGTGTGGCCCTTCGACCACATCTTGTAACACAGATAAAGAAAGTTTATAGTGTTCATAAAAGTTGTTTTTGTGATGTAATTTTAACAGTTGAGGCCCCTCCAGCTGTATCAGTGGCTTACAATTTTTGCTGGCTATATATTTAAATAATTTTTTATATAACCCCCCTTTTGGCCATGCATAAAAATTGGTGCTGACCCACCCCCTGTTTGCATCAGCGCCCCTCTCTTGTTAAATAATGACCAGTCCCTTACAGACAATGGGTTTCATCCAAATACCAAGAAAGTTAGAAAATACCATACAAATAATCAATATTTTTCAAATGAACCTTGGTACACATATATTTAAAATTGACATTACCGGTACTGTCTAACATATAAAGATTGGGCTTTCATGTATTATACATTGTCTAACATATAAAGATTGGGCTTCCTGTGCATTTCCATCTGACATGTGCACCCCTCTAGCCAAAACCCTAGATCTGCCCTTGCATACTCACAGGAAATGGTACTGTGGGAACCTATGAGTTGCTTTTCTCATGGTACCGTATTTACCCGTGTATAAGTCGACCTTTTATGGCCTCAAAAGAAGCTCCAAAAATCGCCCTCGACTTATACATGGGTCAAAGATTTCGAGCCAAGTTCCAGCTAAATAATTTATTCAAAATAAACATCATAATGTGGTCGTTGGGCATAACGAACGCAGTGGACGAAAGACTTCAAAATGAATGTAATTGAGCAATTCCAGTTGAAATGAAAAAGGATTTGTTTTAATTTATATGTTGAAGATACTCACAAGCACAAATTTGATTGAAACTGGAATTTTTCGTTTTCCAAAGGCGGAAATCTCTTTAAATCATTCTTGTTTCTTCTAATAAAACTCGATCCTTCAACAGCTTAGTAACCTGGCACAATTCCTCGTGTTTGCGTGATCGTCACTCGTATTGCCTGAAAATGCTGGTTGGTAATGATTGTTTTTTATTCTTTATACAAACCTGGATGATTTAAATGCTTTTGCAAACTTTGTATTGTTTGGTTTATGAGTTTTGTTTCGTTTGCCATGTGAGAAATTATAAGTCAAGCACCAATTAAACCTTGCACATTTCGCATCGTTTTTGAAGTTATTTTCAAAGATTGACTCCTGCTTCTGTGATGTTGTGCTTATCCTCTAAAGCCCTTTATCCTTGAACAACGAAACAGGTTAGTTTGAGGTTTACATGTTCGATTTTCTGAGAACTTTTTCGAAATTCAAGGACAAAATGCCCGCACATACAACAACAGCTGAACCACAAAACTATTACGCGCTTGAGGCCCTTAATTTTTTGTGAATCCACAGTTCCAGAAATCGAAGAATGCAAGATTAATATGCCATGAACAGTTAGCAAAGAAATTAAGAAATTGCTTTTATTGCCATCAAAAATGGGGGGTCGACTTATACATGGGATCGACTTATACACGGGTAAATACGGTAATTATATTGATATTTCAGTATTGATCGTGGGCACGTACACACGACGAAGTTGCCCAATAATTCAATAATATCCTATTAATAATTATTATTATATATACCCGGTATCATTATATGGCTTTTGTTTGTAGCCTATATAACGTGCGCTCTGATTGGCCAATTGTGACTGAATTGTAGGGCATTATTCTCCCGTAATGCCCACGGGCCGATTACGGGCTTGCAAAAACAAAGCAAAAGGTAATTAAAAAGCCATATAATAAACTACTTACTAACCGAGCTAGCTCGAGCCGTACTGTGGAATATTGGCCGTCGGTCGTTTTTGTACGGACCGAGCGCAGCGACCTCAGGCCAATACGGTCCTCGCGCTCGGTTAGTAAAAAGTTAATAATACACCCAACATGGCGGCCATTTATAGTATACATCTTTGATATTGGACATCCATGTTATGGTCAAGCGACACCTGACAAAACAAGGTATCCCCTGACCAGTATCACTTGATCATATCGCGGGCTCAACTTTAGAGTTCATTGAGGTTAGCCACTGACCAGGTACTGGTCAAAAAATTGTGACCCGAAGCACAGGCAGCCCAAGCTTGGTATACGATTTATAGAATTTGTATGGGAAAATTAACTTTGAGCTTATAAATGTTAAAATAAGCTGTAAATGTAGAAATAAACTTTGCTTAACTCTACGTACAGTTGTGCTCGTCTTTTCTGTGCAATCGGAGGGCAAACTGTGTCCATTTTAGCCGGGTTTGTGGATTTCGAATTTTTACGATGTCGTTAGTTGTCATTTCCCCTCATAAAGAGAAGAAAGGTTGGTGACTCGCGGCGACCTCCTCCCACAAATTGCTCTCCCATCACAAAGCAATGGTCCGAATCGCCGTAAAAACACCACAGTCTTAAGGCCAGATAAATTTCCTATCACATCAACTACACTCCAGGACCACACAACGATTTTTGGCGAATAAATTCCAAATAATGTTCGACTTTCTACAATCTTCCCATGCGTTCAGCTAGATGTGTGGCTACGGCCATTATAGCTTGATGGCAATCGTATTACATTCTGCACTCTCATTGGACAATTTGAACAACTTGGCCAATGAGAGTGCAGAATGTAATGCGATCGGCATCAAGCTATAACGGCCGTAGCCACACATCTACTGAACGCATGGGAAGATTATAGAAAGCCGAACATTATTTGGAATTTATCTGCCAAAAATCGCTGTGTGGTCCCAGTGTGGAGTTGATGAGATAGGAAATTTATCTGGCCCTAAGGCTGTGGTGTTTTTATGGCGATTCGGACCGTTGCTTTGTGATGCGAGAGCAATTTGTGGGACAAGATCGCCGTGAGTCACCAGCCTTTCTTCTCTTTATGAGGGGAAATGACAACTACAGTAACGACATCATAAAAATTTGAAAGCAACAAACCCGGCTAAAATGGACACAGTTTGCCCTCCAATTGCACAGAAAAGACGAGGACAAATGTACGTAGAGGTAAGCGAAGTTTATTTCTACATTTACAGCTCGCACATCAACTTTATTTATCAATTTTATTATAAATTTATCAACTCGCACATTGATGTTATTGTGTCGAAAGTAAACAGAATGTTAGGGTTAACTGAAAGGACATGTAGAGGTCTGGACGATACTAAGACTCTGAGAACTCTCTACTGCGCATTGGTTCAATCGAATGTTGAGTACTGCTCTGTGGTATGGTCACCCTATACCAAAAAAATTGAAAAAGTACAAAGAAGAGCAACCAAGTTCCTTTTGAAGACTGACGACAATTATGAGACCTGTTTAAAGAAGCTAAATTTGATGTCACTTAAAAATAGGAGAATTCTAGCTGATGTTACTTTTTTATATAAAGGTCTCTATGGAATAAGTAACATCAATATTGATTCTTATGTTGATTTTTTATTCTGATGCTGATCATTACTCATTTAGGAAATATGATGATTTATCTCTTAAAAAGAAATATGCAAGAACAAATCCACTCAAATATAGTTTTTTTCACAGGATAGTTGACTCCTGGAATCTTCTGCCCTATGATATTTGTAAGGCAGTACGTGTAAATATTTTAAGCGGGGAGTTAAGACGTTTTTATTGGACAATACATTAAATTAGTTATCCAGAGTTGAATTATTGATTTTATTTCGATTTTACTACTGTATTCTTGTATTTTGTATTAGTATATATTCATTGGTGATCTGTTTTTTTTTTTTTTTATGGGGTCCTGGACTCCTTTACGGATTATCCATATGGCTATTAATATTATTCTTATTTGCATGTATTACCTTTGATGCCATTAAATGGTAAAAATTAAATAAAATAAAATTATTTTAGCATCTATAAGCTTAAAGTTAATTTTCTCATACAAATTCTATAAATCGTATACCGAGCTTGGGCTGCCTGTGCCCCCAAACCAAAACTTTTTTGTTTATTTTGCCATTTTAGATATCTCCTCACTGTGACATTATAAATTGCCTGCTGAACAAGTTCGCATGTCAATTTCGAGAGTCTTTTCTACGGAATTCAAGACCCGGGCGAAAGCCCTTATGTAACTACATTTGTATTTATGAAGTAACAAAACCTCACCGTATAGCATTCAAGGTGACTTTCTCAGTTTCTTGATCAGTCAATTCTGGAATTAAGCTCAAATGAGAGATTTGCGTAGATGCCCAGCCAAACTGGAACACCACAATGAATGGCACATAGTAAATGAACTGAGCCCAGGAAGATGCGTTTTCACAGTAAATGCAAAGGTTGAAAACAAAGGGGAACGAACAGGCAACGCAGAGAACTCCAACAAGATGCCAACTTTTTCGCCGGCCATATCTACAATCTCCGGTTTTATCCGACTCGACTCCAACGAACGGTGTTGCAATAGCATCAGCAACTTGTCCGATCAAGAGAAGGGTTCCGGCCGCCACATTGGAAAACTCCACAACTCTGTGGAGGTAGACCAAGAAGTAGGTGAACCACATTGACGCACACAAATCGTTCAAAATGTGACCAACACCGTAACAAATTCGTGTTCTCCATGTGATTTTTTGTTTGCTCCCGATGCACCCGGTCATGATGAACTAGTTAGCTGTAAAGGAAGAGAAAAGAACAAAATAGGTAAGTACTCATTTAAGAAGATTTAGTACAACGACTGTTCGCTGACCTTTCAATTCTGAAGCACTACAATTTTTCCGCCCGATAAAAAATATCAGCGAGATAAACCAACATCCTTGTTTTCACTTCCAGTTCGGGAGTGTAAACACACATTTTGATGGAGAGCCAACTTCCTTGCACCAAATTTTTTCTTAAGTCTACCTGTACTGGTCACGTGAAAATCATTCGCATGACGCACAAAGGTAACCCATGGGGGAGTGGGCGAGTTATTTTCACCATGCGAGCGCGGAAATCGGAGTTAGATATATCTGAAAATTGAAAATAGTTTAATTAACATTATTCTGTTGGCAGTTGTTTCTTGTTACTACACACGTAACATCACTTCACCTGCCATTTTAATAGTGATTTTCAACACATCACGAACCGACTCACGCAGAGAACTGGAAACGTCTAAAGGAAAACATTCAAAATTTGCGCAATGAACTGCCGGGAGGTGAGCACATGACTTGAAATTTTCATCAACTCCTTTGTTCAAATCATCGTACGATAAGATTTGCCGCTCACACATCGAGCTCGTGACATAAATAAAGTACACAAAATTGACAAAAGGATAATTAAAGAACAAGTAATTGTTATTTAGATGTTTGCCTTAATTGTACTTTGTTAGTAAAGTAACTTGACCAAGCAGTTGATTGGGAGAAATACGGCCATTTTTGGTAGTGAAGTAACTTGACCAAGCGGTTGATCGGGAGAGGGAATCAAGCCTCGCTAAGGCCATTTTTGGACATAAGCTAAGAGACTAGCTTCTTTATTTCTGCTCGTTTCTATTAACTAGTTTACCTAAATGGTAGAAATGCTGCCGAGGCAAAGGGAGATGTTCAAGTATGCTTGCAGTAATCTAACGAAAGTTAGTGGGTGCATAGGCAGCCCAAGGGAGCGTGTGATCATTGATTACTAGTGGGAAGATGACCTTTGAGTACAAGCGGTGTTTTTCAGTGTCCCAAGCGGGTGTTGCGTTACAGGCAGCCGTTGAGAATTTAAACCCGTTATAAGACTTTGTATGGGAAATAAAATACCGTCGATTATGAAGCCTAAAAAACGCTCAATTTAACGTTCATTCAATAAAATGAATGAAAATGACTCACCTCTGGTGAATTCTTGTGCCTTTGGAGCTTATTTTACCGTTTCGGGAATTCCGTGTTTTCACTGACTTCGTCTAGAGCAGTAAACACGGAATTCCCGAAACGGTAAAATAAGCACCAAAACGCGCAAGAATACACCAGAGGTGAGTCAGTTTTATTCATTTTATTGAATGAACGTTAAATTGAGCGTTTTTTAGGCTTCATAATCGACGGTAATTTATTTCCCATACAAAGTCTTATAACGCGTTTAAATTCTCATCGGCTGCCTTTGGTGGGTGGAATTAAAGGGAGATTTTAATAGGTCTTGAGCAGGGACGGTACCAAAAACGTGGGCATCGGGCATGTTAATCATCATTTCCGAAATCACTTCAACTTCTTTTAAGAGCAAGTTGAAGCGTAAATTAACAGAATTAATGTGGTTATTCGTTCTACTTTTCGTGTGACTAAAGTACGGGTAATATACACAAGAAAGATACCAAATTCAGCTTGACAGTGGTCACTAAAAACTAAATGTCATTTGTGATATTTGTGATAATTGTCAATTAACATGAATTGCTATTTTGCCGACACGTATCAGAGGTCTGGTGACCTGCTCAACTGGAGACTTGCCTTCGTTAGGCTGTCAATGGTAGCGTTCTTTGCATTGTAAAAAAACGTTTTTCAGTAAGAATACCCGGGAGCCTGAACGGTCGCACCACTGCCTTGGTCGGGGTTATACGTTCCCCAGTTTTTCCCACCTACTGGTTTTAGACCGTTTTAGGGGTCTTCGTGTCACGTCCGGCTCTCGTGCATTCCTCTCCTCTTTTCAGTAGAGTTAACTTATGAATGCTTTTCTACCTATTCCAGTGCTAAATAAGTCATGGTACAGTGTCTTGGCTGGCCAAAGCGACCATATTTCATCTATCCCAAGTGTCCGGTTGAGTACGTAGTGGAGGCAGAATGAACTTGCTTCAAGATGCTTTCACGACGAGAGTTTTCGGAAGTTAATCGCTATCGGGCCGAGTAGGTATCTGGATGGGGGATCATCGAGATATACGACATAGGATAGCCTTTCGTAGACGCCATATGAATCGTTATGCCTTTTTTCAATCGGAATACTCATAGTTATTAGGTGTGGTTACACGGGGCACTTTTTACCGAGGCAAATGACCCTTTTACCACGGAAACTCCATTTAGTGCGTGTGACCGACATTTCCCAAGGTACCTTTCCCGTGGTAAATTTCCATTGATACGTCAAAAAGATCAGACGAAGCTCCCGTGGTAAGTTGGGTGTTTTGATGCCCGAGGTACAAGAGCCAATCACGATACTGATGATGTTGTGATTAAATTTCCCGCCAATGAATTGCGTGAGATTTCTTTTTACCTCGATAATCTTAGTAACGTGTGACCGCTGTTTAACACGGTATACTAAAACCCAAGTGTGAGGCACCGCGGGATAATTTACCATGGGAAATGTCATTTATTATTTTTTTAAAATGATGGTGTATGTAACCGCACCTATTATTTGGCAAGCAATTCTCAAGCTCAATGGAGCACTTAGACTTTTCACAGTCCGCTATTTTTCCGTTTGATCGTCGGGATCGAGCACAAATTTTCGCCATCTTTGTTTTTAAAAGCGAGCGCGAGCTGGGGAGAGCGATATAACTACCGAGTGGGTGGGGAGAGTGGAGGGGTTTTGGCAGGAAAAATAGGGAGACTGTCCGATCTTTTCTGCGACTAGTGAGTGTTCAGCGAGCCCCGTTGCACCAGCAACGGCAATACTTGAATGGTCCATAACACAATGCATCTGTCAATAAAAATACAGGCACGGCTCTCAAGTTTCGAAAACAACATGGCTTATTGCTCGTAAATAGCTGTTAAATGTGAGTGCTTTCGATCCGAACTTTTTTTTGGAACATTTAGTCGGAAGAAGTAATAAAGGAAGTTAAAGGAATAAAGGAAGTTGGGCCAAGTTAAAGAAAGCATGACCTTTTAAACTGTCATCAGACTTGTAGGAAACAAAACCAGAGATTTTACTTGGGTTGTCACGAATTTTTTAAGAGGCAGGTCATCGCCTCGTGAGTCGGGTAAAGTTGCGACACTGAAAAGATTGGATAACTAGATTTCAGAGAGAATTCACTCTTGATAAGAGATGCCATCCCCAAGAAACGTAAACATTGACCCGCTCTTGAGACATATTTAAAAAATGTTGACACAAATTGCAAAATATCGAATATATCTTTTAACCCGAAATTTTGTTCAAACTTTTCTTTCTGTGATATCAAGAATGCAAAACAACTTTACTGCCAAAATTCATTTGTAGTATCAAACACAAACATGACCCTCGACGCACCAGCCAGACTATCAATGAACTCACATCTCAAAGAGCTAATTTAACGCCTCTTTGGTGAAAGAACTCAATGTTAACGGTGTTTCTGTTACAAACTCAACTGATCTGTCAGATGCGTTCAATGAACATTTTTCCACAGTTGGCTCGAAACGTGCCAATGAGATTTCGGCAGCAGCAAACGGTACCACTTTTCTTGATTATCTCAGAATCACTGACACAAAGTTTCATTTCACCCCGACAAATGCCAATAAAGAGTTGAACTCCTAAACAAACTTAATCAAAAGCAACTGGTCTGGATAAGGTATCGGCGAGACTAATACGAGAATGCGCTGATTCATTTGCATTCCAATGTCCTTTGACAACTGGTGCATTCCCGAATGACTAGAAGTACGCAAAAGTTTCTTCGAATTCCTTATTCAAACAGGAAAGTTCAAATGATATGAACAACTACCGTCACATATCCGTTATCGCTGCAGTGGCTAAAATATTCGAAAGAATAACGTACGATGATCAGGTCAAGCTTACCTTTCTCAACACAACATGATCTTAAAAAATCAATCCGGGTTCCGTTCCATTCATTCAATAGTTACAGCTCTACTCTACTGATAGCTGGGCTTTTAATATTTATCGGGGAAATATTAACGCTACAGTATTTCTAGATCGAAAAAAAAAAAGCCTCTGATACGGTTGACCATGCGATTTCATTGTCTAAATTAAGTACCTATGGTCTTCGGGATAATGCATACAATTGGTTTAAGTCCTATTTAAAGAACCGAACTCAAAAATGTTCTGTCAATGGCTCACTTTCATCTGTTCCTTTCAATGTGGTGTTCCTCAAGGACAATCTACTGAGGTCCTGTATTGATTATCAATGACCTACCAAGTTCTTTAATGTTGAAGTGACTTCTTGCGGGTGCAGAAGGAATACTGTAACACTCGTTCTTCTGCTGTTTCTTTATTCCATTAACAGTAATTGCTTCAACGACAACTTCACAATGACGAAATACCAACAACCTGATGACAACTACTTTCCTAGCTAGCGTACAAGGCTTTTATTGGCAACAAGAACCAACCTGTCAAGGTCATATCAATTACGCGTCAAACAATACCTGTCAATCGAAATCCGCCCGCACAGCACTACATCAGCATATTTTTCCTCAGGTTTCGAACCATTAAAAACGAATCTTTACTCTATCGTTCTACACAGCTTTCGTTAGGTCTGGCCCGTATAGCACAAAATCAGTAATACAAAAAAGGAAAGAATCATATTTGAAGGAGTCAAAAATCCATTACACCTAAATGGTCTTGAAAATAATGTTTGGAAATCGTTACATAACAACTATCCAACAAAGGTCTCAGTGGGGAGAGCGGATTTCGAAGCACTGCCTAATCCATAAATTACCAGGTGTGCGACAACTGTATTTCGCGCTAAAAACACCAAGTAATTGTACTCATTGTACGGCCAGTTTTAATTAGTTAATGGTGTCAAAGACGTAATTGGAACCCATACCGAAAGCCCTGGTCGGCTCGTTAAAGGAACTATTATTCATCTTGAATCCAGCTCGTAACCCATGAAAACAGACAAAAAACGACAGAAGGTATAAGGACAGGCCATGTCCAGGAAATAGTGGTTAAAGAAACTACTGAGGGAAAACACATCAGAACTACAGTACAAACAATATATTTGTAACGAAGAGAACTAATTAAACATTTCCGTGAAAGAGCAGAACAGACCGTATTCATAAATGGCGGCCAATTTATAATTCTTTTGTCGAAGTGCAAATTAGCCTACCAAGCCTCGATACCATACAGTGCATTGAAAAGAATTCTTGCTCTTAAATGAGGCTTGGTAGGCTAATTTGCACGTGGACAAAAGAATTATAAAGGTGACCGCCATTTATGAATAAGGTCTATTGCCCAGGTAACTCAGACACCTGCTTCATACTGGATTCACGACGCTAACAGAAAATGCTCATAGATCATGGCTGCAACAACAGAACTACAACCTAGGAGGGGTAATTACGATCTCAACAAAACTAACATCTCATGCGAGGCGCCAACTCCAGTTAACCAGTACCGTTGCTGTGAAATGGCAAAGGAGAGTACACCTGCCTTTGTTTGCACCTTCCATTATTAAACATATTCCCCTCAAAAGCTTTTGTAACACCAAAAACTCCCTCAATAATTTCCAATCAATCTATACCCTGAAACATATTTCATTACTAACAATTTTTATCGTTTAACACTAAAGTTGCCTATGAAGTAAAAATTATATTTTGGTTATTTTTAAGACCTTTCAAAA
>NC_090884.1:14843328-14848328 GCF_036669925.1 Montipora capricornis | reverse complement strand
TTTGGATTTTATCAGGCTTATCCTTCAATACTAAAATTCTTTGTGATTCAGTGGTCCGCATTCCGCCTCTATTTCAAGCTTCACCCCACCCCGGGTGGGGGGGGGGTGGACATTTTGAATTAAGACCAGCCTTGGCACGTCCAGACCAATCTTGACGTGCCAAGGCTTTTTTGACCAACAGAAGAAACCATATTTAAAGCATATTAAATATACATTTTATAATATATGTACCTTTTAATTTCTTCGTGTGCAACCGTAAACGAGACCCAGAACTCCCTAAGTGAGACCAAAATCCTACATTTACACCCCTAACCGAGACGACGCCAGACTTTCGATCCTCTGGAAATGTTCAGTGCTATTAACAAAACCGAGGCAAAGGAAAGAGACAGAGCCCGGAGAGTGAGAGGAGGGAAATTGAGGCAGGAAGGGAGAATAGTAATAGTAATAGTATTCTTTATTGCACCTTACTCACCAAAGGGAGGTATTGGTCTAGTTACAATAAACAGAGAGGGAGGGAGGGAGGGAGGGAGAGAGTTCGAAATAATACATTTCCTGAGTCCACCGGGAAGTGGCGGTTTCAGTGAAGTCAAGCTATTGCGCCTAAACACGCGGATTTCGGTTTCGTTTTTTTTTTTTTATGTTCAATCAACGGTAGTAGACCGAATCAAAGGGTCACTTGGCTAATTTCCATACACTGTTGTACGTTGTACTTCCTTATATTATGAAAGACACAATGCCGAAACTGAAAACTGAAAAAAAGATTTATATTTGCTTGTCCTTCTTCTGCAGAGAAGAAAATACTGATAAGTTCAGAATGGCAAAATACGGTAAAAATGGCAAATCCTGAATGTAAACGGCGCGACTCCTTAGAAGGAGTTCAAAGGAGATAACCAAACCACGGGAAGGCGTTAAGATCTAACGAACCAGTCAACGGCGATTTATTATCAGTGGAAGTCGTAAACTAAAAGGGAGTAAATAAAACGAATCTAAAATACAGCGAACCTATAATCATGCTAACCATCGAAATGCATAAAGGGCATAGAGAAACGTATTGGATCCTCAAAATAACAAAATGCAATCGATGAATAACGAAGCACGTTTGACTGATCGCTTTAAGGTCCTTTAAAATTACATCACGCGACCGAATTAACAACAAGCAATATCTTGATGCAAAAGTACGTGCTAATTTAAATATAGTAAACAACAAAGAATTACTCCCATAACTATCCCGGCTTGGGCCAAAGACCGAAACCAAACAAATGAAATAACCCTCAACAATTTGAATCGACTTAAAACATAACCGAGGACGATACGAGTGGAAGAGACTGAAATATGAGAACCTAATTGTCACGGTATCAGAACTTAACTAGACTTACACGAAACAAGGAAATAACCAGAAACAAGAAACCTTTAAAATGAAAATATTTGCCATTATTTAACATATCATTGTTTAGTCCAGTTTGGTGAGAAAAAGAGCATGTTGAGGGACAGTACGTGCTCTCCCACAAATGTTCCTAAAGACAGATAGTTTTAGTTTACAGGAAACGTAAGTTGTGGGGAAAGAGATATTGAAACCTGCCACACAGAAAACCTGTTTAGAACTCAAAAGAAGTATTTAGGAAAAAGAAGAAAATTTAGGATGTAAAAGGAGGAAGTGCAGTTATAACTTAAGTTTTAAAAATAGTGCAGACCAGCCTTTTCTGAAGTCGAAGCAAGGGAGGCCAGTCACCGAGACCAACAACTTCAAGTGAAAACTGGAAGAAGAGGAGGTACCGTTCACGGCAGGCAGTGTTTGTTTTAAAGGTTTACTGCATTTATTATCCTTATCACAAATCACAGTTGTGGGTACAAACGATTAAAATTTTTCTGTGACGAACAGCAATAATCGAAGTGGTGCTCATAGATTTCCGAAAAACCATCACTGGTTTAAAATATATCTATAAAATATTATTGCCGAGAAATAAAATACAACTAAAGAAAGAAAGGAACTTTATTTAAGTGTCGAATCTTCTAGCGCTGGAGCACTAATTGGGGACACTGTAAATTGAAATTAACAAATCAATGCAAATCAAATCAAATTTTGGTTTGCCAAATCGTAGCGTAGTTCGAAATGATAGTATATGAACAACTAACTAGAATCGAATACAAAGTGTAGCTCTATAAAAAGATGGCACTTCAGTTAGCGATTGCAAGGTATTCACAGTCACAATGGGCAAATATCTTACAGATTTCAAGCCATAGCGATTGGTAAAGTGTCGTTCAGGGTACTTGTAAAGTCTCTCAAGTTCTAGACGTTTTCCGGCCCTTAACTTGAATAAGTGCATCAAATACACTGGGGCGGAAAATTGTTTATCGCTTGAACACAAAAATTAGCATCTTCTGGGTACGTCGATCTATCTTTTAGACACTATCCAATACGATTTAGCAAGGTGCTGACATCAGAGGAACACTCGCTGTAGAGATAATGAAGTGCTCGTCTATGCAAGTGGTCTATCAACTTTCTTACTATCAGACTTCCTACAGTGATACCATAGCGAAGAACAGTAATTAAAATGAGACATTATAAACGAATTGTAAAGACAAAGTTTAGTTCCAAATGATGGTATGTTCCTCAGTCTACAAAGTACATGTAGTTTCCTTCCTACTTTCATAATGATTTCGAAGTATGTTTAAATAAAAAAAGAGTTGAATATTTCAACATGACCATATGGCTCTTGACATGACTGATCAATTTATCTCTTCGGATGCACTAGGGAAATTTCAGGTCTGTGGAAATTTCTAGGTGGCTTTTTGCTTGTATCGTGCGAAACCTCTAGCAATCGCGACTGGTCCACCGATTAAAAACTTTATACTACGTAGTCGTCCCTTCATTTTTTTTCCCGAGAAGTTTAGGGGAAGTTTGCTTAAAATAGGATTCACAAGCAAACTTTGGCGAAAATGATAAAAGTTTATAAATCTTCAAATTTTATGCTACTTCCAGTGTCAGAGTAGACTATTACTCAGCTCACCGATTAAAATTCTAGTGTTTTGCAATGTGGCTTCGAAATTTCTACGCATTCTTCAGACTCTTTTCCGAAATATCTAGGAAATCTGTTCAGAAAAATGTTAAAAAATTACTCCTTGGGTGCCCCTGTTTAAAAATATGAATATTAACCCAACTGGGACATTTTAGTTCAAGGAAACTTCCTTTTCTTCAAGTGCATGTAAAGTGGCCTTGGACGCAAATTATGTCTTGGGGAGCAGCAATAGCGTTAGTGGTGATAGACCAATTTCGATATATTAAAATTCAGTCCTAAACAAAAGACATCATCTCGAGGCTCTGGGGAATAAATAGAAGGAATTTATTCCCCAGAGCCTCGAGATGATGCCTTTTGTTTAGGACTGAAATTTAATATATCGAAATTGGTCTATTGCACTCGCCTCCCACCAATGTGGCACGGTTTCGATTCCGTACTCATAGGCATATGTGGGATAAGTTTGTTGTTGGTTCTTTTTCTCTACTCTGAGAGGTTGTTCTCCAGTTTTCCACTCTTCTCAAAAACCAGCATTTCTAAATTCCATTTCGATCGGATGCAGGGACTTCCCTGAAAACTACTTTCGCGTGAGTCGAGCTTCCTGGGTAATGTAAATATCATTAATTATCATTATACTACGTAAATATCTGACTTTCTCACGCCTTTCTGGAATCGAGGGAAAGTCATGCAATTCTCTACTTTAAGTCTTTCCGCATCCGGCATAACTGTAAAAATTGTTGGTCAAGTGTTCAGATATGCTTCTTGTTTGATATTATTACGGACAATTGACTTCCAAACACCTGAATAAATGGTCACTTGGGACGAACCAACTTCGACAGGTTCCCCTGTAACGTATCACGCTGCGTAAATCACCATGAAATTTCAACAACCTCAGTTGTATGGGCACACTTATCCAAAGTCGCCAAGTACTAAAAGTCTCTAATATTACTCAACCAGAGGGTTTTCTGGTGCGAGAAAGCTATTCAAATAAAATTATCCGTGGTAATGATCTCATGCCATCACATCAGTCAATTAGCAAAGCCCGTCGCTTTTCTCTTCCGTGTTACCTAATACGCACGACGGGCGTTTTAGTTAACTCATTTGCATAGAGAACTCATATACGAAGGCAGTGTGGAAGTCAGTCATCTTGATCGCGCCATGGAGTCGAATGCAAGCTTTTGAGTTCATTATCAAGAGAGCGATGTTGTTGGATTTTAGTTGATCAAAGGATTGCAGTTCCTTCAAAATAGATCATATCTCTCGTATGTACGGATGTTCTTGGGGAATTTTAGGTCTGTATAAATTTCTAGGTGGCTTGTTGCCTCTATCGTCCGAAAACTTCTAGCAATCGTGACTGGTCCGCCGATTAAAAGCTTTACATTACGTAGTCGTACCTTTTGTCGAGGAAGTTTAAATTGCTTAAAATATGATTCTGAAGCAAACTTTGGCGAGAATTATAAAAGTTTATAGATCTTCCAATTTGATGCTATTTCCAATATCAGAGTAGACCATTACTCAGCTCATTGAGTAAAATTCTAGTGTTCTTCAATGAGGTTTCGACATTTCTACGCACTCTTCAGACTAATTACCGCTTTTCCGAAATATCTATATGAAATCTGTTCAGAAAAATAACGAAAAATTACTCCTTGGGTGCCCCTTTTCAAAACTATGAACTTTAAACCAACTGGCACATTTTAGTTCAAGTCACCTTCCTGTTCTTCCGTGCAAATATCTAATTTATTATAATAATAATAATAATAATAATAATAATTATTATTATTATTATTATTATTCTCGAATGAAAACTTTACATCCTTTCCCAAAATAAATTCACCTAAATCCGAGTTAATTAAGTCTTCTGTTGCGACGTAAGCCCATGCATTCGAGGATTTTTGCGAATTTCTACCATTTAAACCAAACCAAGGAAATAGTCGATATGCGGAAGTTATTCAGATACTAAAAGCGCTCAAGATGTCAGTATTTTCG
>NC_090884.1:14830828-14838328 GCF_036669925.1 Montipora capricornis | reverse complement strand
CCCGTTGATGACCGTATTAACAGGCTTCCACTGTACAAAGTACAAACTTGTTCTGAATCGTGTTTCACGTTTTTTCACGTTTTCACAACATTTTGACCACCGTGATGACGAATATCGTTGTCGATAAGAGTACAGACAACGCTGAACCACTTTCGATTTGTTAATTCGATCGGATGCAGGACCTCCTTGAAAACCACTTTCGCGTGAGTGGGACTTCGTGGGTAATGTAAATGTCATTAATCATTATTATACTACGTAAATATCTATCTTGCTCACGCCTTTCTGGAATCAAGGGAAAGTCATGCAATTCTCTGCTTTAAGTCTTTCCGCATCCGGCATAACTGTAAAAATTGTTCGTTAAGTGTTCAGATATGCTTCTTGTTTGATATTATTACCGAGAATTGAATAAATGGATCACTTGGGACGAACCAACTTCGACACATATCACGCTGCTTCAATCATCGTAAAATTTCAACAACGTCAGTTGTATGGGCACACTTATCCGAAGTCGCCAAGTACTAAAACTCTCTAATATTACCCAACCAGATGTTTTTCTGGTGCGAGAAAGCCACTCAAATAAAATTATCCGTAGTAATGATTTCATGAGATCACATCAGTCAATTAGCAAAGCCCGTCGGTTTTCTCTTCCGTGTTACCTAATACGCACGACGGGCGTTGGACGTAAAAAAGTACAAACTTTTTCTGAATCGTGCTTCGCGTTTTTGAACTCAGGAGGCAAATTGATAAACTGTCATAGTAATCTCGCCTCACGGCAAAGATTAGTTAACTCATTTGCATAGAGAACTCATATACCTAGACTTTCGAAAAGTCCTTCGTCACATGTAGATGGCGCGTGGGACGAATGACTTTTCATACTTGATTGGCGCCAATTTTAGCGACCCAAAAACGGGTCGCTGAATTAGACCAATCAGAGTAGTCCTTGTGGACCCCAGGGGATAGAGTTGTCAATGAAAATTTGCCTTACGCATTGAAGCGTGATTTTCAACAGAAGTGATGGATGAAGCTACAGGATATTCCGGACTGCGAGACTATCGGAAGAAAACAATTCAAGCATATCTGTCTTGGAGAGACTTGTTTGTGTCTGCTCTAATCGGAGCTGGGAAAAGTCTGACCTTTGAGCTAGCCCCGTACGATTTTGATCGTTTCCTTGGAGAAGATTGCAATGCTATCGTCTTTGTAATTGTTCCACTGATTTTACTCATGAAAAGAAAAGGAACTTTATTTTTCTAGTCGTTCTAGCTCTGGAGCACTAATTAGGGACACTGTAAACTGAAGATCTAATCTCTAGCCTCAATTGTCATGGCATTAGGGCGTCATAAGATAATTTTAAATCTTAAGTATAAACTGGTGTCTGGCACCCTGCGAGCAGAGGCTCCTTTTGTCTTTTTCTTTACTGAGGAGGAGAAAAGGAGGCTCTGCCCGAATCGCGTCAACTCTTTGAAGCCGCCGCAGCCCGAGCTTCTGAACTAGTCAATCTTGTTTTCTCTCGTCAAACCGGTTTTTCCAGTGCGAGCGTCCGTTTAGTGACAAAACCGATGGTTATAATTGAGCCCGCTGTACCATGAAAAACCAAGATGGCGGTGAGATCTGGCATATTAGCCTTGGGTTCGAGACTGTATTCTGGCAACATGCAGCGCATATTCAATAAAGGTCTTACTCGATTCATGCAGAGCCTTTCTCGAGAACGCCAAAATCGAGCAAGCAAAAGAAAGGCTCTGCTAGCAGGGTGGGTGTCTGGAAGTCCTGAGGCGATTCTCAACAACTATTGACACATTTTTCGTTGAGTGAAACAAATTATTTTAAAGTGTGTCTTCATCGATGAGAGTCATTGCATCGCTAATGCACCACTCATCGCCATCCCCTGGGAGGATACAGAACAAGCAAAGTCAAGAAATTGCCCCTCCTAGAAGGGAATAAGACTGACAAGTAAAATGCAAGATTAACATTTGAAGTACAATTTACTGGGCAATGCAGAACTCAACTATAAAATAATACACAGCACCTCAAAAAAATGAACTCTTTATTTATTTAGAAATCTGTGCTTAAGGACGGTGCCTACTAATTCAAAGGTACTTTTGCGCGATTTATTGAATATACGGGAAAAGCAGATCTTAACAAGTGATATTGAAATCCAAAAAGAAAATTGGGGGTAACCTCGCATTTTTCAACGATAATTAATCAACAATATTTGTAAAAAGCAAAATACAAAGCAATGTATGGCGTTCTTTTGCAAATTGAAGCTTAATTATCTCTGAAAAATGCATGGTTTCTTTTTCAAGAGCACTTGCTAAGTTCTGCTTTATCCGAATAGTTTTGAACCACGCAAAAATATTCCTGTATTAATAAGCATCGCCGATTGGAAATCCGAGTGTCTTGAGATGCGCAGAACATATGCGTAATAACAATAGTAGGCACTGTCCTTAAAGTCACACAGTTACCAACCCACAATCCAAAACTAGAGTGAAACACAAGAAAAACATGAACAAAGGGGATAGTTCCTAAAGAAACTGTGGTGCTGCGTCGGTGGGGAAGAAGTATACAAAAATTTGGTTTTATCAACGGAGTTGATAATGTAAATTGGCCAACGTAAAGAGATTCTAAAAGCTGACGTTTCGAGCGTTAGCCCTTCGTCAGGCTCTGACGAAGGGGCTAACGCTCGAAACGTGCATAGTCGAGCTGCACACATATCATGTCTGTGCATAGTCAAGCTGCACACATATCACAATAAAACTCTTGCAATTCCTCTCCATCTTTTTCAGTAATCCCCACGCAATTGCCATGGTGCCAGGTTTTACAAAGGAAAAAGCTCACTATTAGTAAATAATTTCCCACAGTTCGTATCAGCAGAAGCAAGATGGAAAAAGATTGACATAACAATACCTGACGGACCACCTGAAGAATCCGCCATGGCCACGAGGAGTTGGATGAGCTCGCATTCCTGTGTTCAGCGGCTGTAATTCCATGCACGTAAGACAACTTGAAATGACTTGTTTCTCTTAACGAAGTCCCCGATTTCCACCTTGGTTTGAGGCGAATAAAAACAAAATCTCCCTGATTTTTCCCAACCCCAGGTAAGATTCAAATCTCGCTATAAGACCCCATAAAGAGTATAATTATCCCGGGGTTCCCCCCCCCCCCCCCCATCAGGGAATGGCTGATGATAGGTGCATAAATGTAAGTTTCACTAAGATGTATCTCTCCTTCTATTCCCGGTCTAGGATGTCTTTTAATCACGGTCGAGCACGTCTTCTACACCTGAAGTTTACCTGATCTTTCATGAGTGAAATCAATTGACTTTCTTGACGATTTGAAGCTTTCTCTTGATCGTTAATCTTGTGAACTAGTGTTTCACTTCTATAAGCACAATTACGCCACGAAGTGTTGGTATCACTGGAGATCTACCTTCCAAGGGGCGACTCGAGATTGAAATAAGCTCTCGTTTTAATTCGTCTCTGTTTCTGATACCTTTAGCACAAAGTAAACAAATTTCCTCTTTCGATTTCGAAGAAACAAATATGTTCGAGTGTTTCGTCGGATTGCGCCATTCAAGTGCAGAACTTGCGAATGACGTCATCCCCGTTTTAGCGCGAAACGCAGATGAAAACCTTGCTAGTAGTCAGGGAGCATATGTCGCGAGATAAAGTCCCGTGGGAATTCCATGAAGAAAGCAAGCCGCCTATCTAGATGTGTTAAGAGGCAATCTCGACCCCAGAGCTCTTCTCTTGACTGAGGGAGGGAAGAGCTCTGGGGAACCCTGAAATAAGGTGTTTTTTCATTGGTTTTCGTGAAGAACAATCAAAAGCGTCTCTAATTGGTGCATTCATGTTAGCACGAGGAGTGAGCAGGCGCCGTAAGGTTCAAACAGCCAATGTTTTGGCTATAAGAACCCTACGGCGCATGTTCTGCTACGCAGAGTTTCCCAGAGCCTTGGGTCTACCCGAGGCTCTGGTGACGAGAATGTGTTAAGAGGACCCTATGGAACATGCCAAATGTTGCTGGCAATTTTGCAACTTGAACCGACGGCTTGTGGGGGATAAAAGTGTGACACTCAGAGTCCAACATGGAAACGAGGCTTGACCTTCAAATGCTTTGTAACCATCGTCAATACTCCGATTCCAGAAAAAACCGGAAGTTGCATGCAAGTGAGGCTTAATAGCCCTCGCAGCATGAAAAATGTCGGACAAAACAAACAAGAACGGGGTCGTGGGCAAATTTAAAGCTACTTCAACCGTGCAAATTGCTAGCAAGGAGGAAAAAATTGGTCGCAAATGTTGCGCAGCTGCAAACTGTAATAACCGAAGTGAAAATCGACCCGATTTATCGTTTCATGCCGGTTTCCATCGGACGCACAACAACTGAAGAAGTGGGAAATTCGTAAGAAAAGAGGTGATGCCATCTTTGCACGGTAGGAAAAAAGTTCTGTTGTTCTGAACACTTCTTGCCGACGGATTTTAAACGGAGTCTGACGGGTCATAGATAAGACTTTAAGCCGGGAAGCGTACCATCGGTCTTTCCTTGGACAAAAGTGGATGAAGGATCGCTTTGTACAGCGAAAAGGTCGAAGTTGAGATGTGAGAAATCTGAAGGGATAACAAGAGCCGAGAGTGCTCATGAAAATAAAGAGCAGAAAGGGATTGCAGAAGCTTTCCGAAACGACTTTGTTGTCTTCGGTCCAACAACACTTGACAAGTGGATAGAAGAAATAAAGATGGAACATGGAAGGCTGCTTCAAGAATTGCAAGAACTTAAAGCAAAGGAGAGAATTTCCAAGTTTGGTCTGGAAAGATTTTCAAGTAGTCATGAAGATATAAAATTTTATACTGGATTTCCAGACTATGTAACTTTATCAGAATTCTGGGAATATGTTGAGCCTAATGCCCCAAAATTAACTTATTTCAGTTTTGTACGTGATAATACTGATTCTATTAATTTTGAAGGTAAATTTCCTTTCATGACAGGGAAAGAAAAGAGGTTTCCTGGACGCAATGTTGGTTGCGCCAGGAGTTTGCAACCGATTGATGAGTTTTGGCTTTTTTTAACCCGTTTAAGACTTGGTTTATTCGAGCGTGATCTCGCGTTTAGGTTCAGTATTTCAGAGCAAGTTGTTTCAGACCTAACTATAACATGGACTAATCACCTATATTTGATGCTAGGAAGCTTACTTATATGGTCTTCTAAAGAGCAGATTAAAACAACATCTACCTGAAGTTTTTAAGGGTGAGTTTGAAAACATAAGATGCAAAATAGACTGCACAGAAATAAATGCCAGACTCCTCAAGACCTTGAGAAACAAAGTGAACTTTATTCTGAATACAAGTCCCACAACACATTCAAAGGTCTTGTAGGAATTTCCCCAAATGTTTGGATTACATTTGCGAGTAGTTTGTATGGAGGAAGTATATCTGACCAGGAGATTGTAAAAAGGAGTTCTTTTGTTGATTTGCTTGATCAACATGACCTGATTGTGGCTGACCGTGGATTTGACATTCAGGATTTACTGGCAAAAAAGAAGGTAACACTTTTCATTCCTCCTAAACGACAAAGTAAATCTGAACAGTTCTCCAAAGAAGACTGTTTTGAGACTATGAGAATTGCCAATTTAAGAATCCACGTCGAAAGGGCCATTAGAAGAATCAAAGGTTGGCAAATCTTTGATAGTGTTGTGCCATTAAGTTTATTTGGAGTAATAAATCAGCTCTGGACAGTGACCTGCTTGCTTGTAAACTGGCAAAAGCCTGCTTTAACATGTTAAGGAAATGTGTCATTCACTGGTTTATCTTAACATTATGATGTGCAAAACCTTCTTGTCTATTAAAAGCTTCTATGACGCTGGAGATTGAGATCCTTTTGAACTAATTTGTCTATATTTCTGCACCGAACTTTAGTAAAACATGTTTACATTCTCTTTCACTGTGAATGACAAATTTAACTAAGAGCACGAGATTTTACAAATCTGATTGTTTATAATCAGTGAAAACCACACCTACATAGACCATCTCGGATATTGGGGTAAGCTAACTCATATATGATATATTTATTATCAAAAATTTCAATGTTCTTTTGTTTCTCCTTCCACCATTCTGGTTCGAAGAGGATTTCCACACAAAACAAATTTCCTTTACTTCCACTGATTGCAAGAACACTCCAAAGTCTCTTAACCACATACATTTGCTGCTGTACTTGATAAAAGTACGTGTGATTCTTGTTGACTTGTAATACACCTGAATCAGTCCTTTTGCACATAGTATTCCGCACAAGGGCATATTCTATGCTCTTTCCATTGTTGAAAACGATATTCTTAGCTTCAAAACTTCCATTTCGGGGTCATTCCTGCTAGGATCAGTTATTACACCATCTGAAGAGGCACCCAAAATTAAACACTGTTTTCTTTTTCAATAAAGAAACCACATTGCATTACAGTGACTTGTTTGTGTTCCTGCTGGTGCATAATTTAAATGTAGCCATCTGTGACTAGTTTTTCATTCTTTAACGGTGACCAATAGTTGCTGCCATAGTTTAGGACTTCTTTGACTATTTTACTCGGGGAAGTCCCCACCTCAGTGAGAACATCCAACCCTGTAGCTCTTTGAAACTGTAACTCTACCAAACCTGTGATTGTACCATTCTTGGCAGGCAGACTGTCTTCTTGTTTGATACTCTATGTCTGCAATTTCATCTTCAGTTTTGAAAAGACCTTTTTTAATTCTTTCACAACGCTGGTGTATTTCATGGAGAAACACTGGGTGTTCTTTCACTGGCGAAATTATTCGAAAACCATTGTCCTCATTACGTTGTGTTTCCTCCCTTCCCTAAACTATTTCACTAACTTGTACTTCGCAACTTGAAATTGAAGGCGAAGAGTTAGAAGAGGTACAACTCTCCTTCTCTTGAACGACTGTTCCAAACTCTTTTAGTTGCACATGAAGTGCAGAACCATAGGCAACCTCTCCAACTATTGTGTCAACTAACTTGATATCATCTACATCAGGGATCATTTTCGACAATGGAACATTAGGATTTAGTTTTTGTAGATTTTGTTTCAATTTTCCAACAGATTCTAAGTCTATTTTACGTGATTTTGATGGCCTTGGATCGAACAACGTGGGATAGACACCCCGTCGCTTTCTTCCCTTGATATCTAAGAAAAGGCGGGGTTTGAATAGTTTCTGTGTCATGATTGGGTTGTGCTGTACAGTCCTTTTTCCAGGTATTCCCCATTTTCTAGGTTTGGAGGTACAACTGCGCTTATCAGCGGGCTGAACCCCATCTTTTCTGGATATTTCATCTAGTTTCCATATTACCGCCATCACGTGGCAGCAACAACCGCTTTTTCCCGCAGGGCATATTTTGTCACATTCGGCAGAAAGAAGTTTAGGCTTGCCGTTCCTCTGAATTACCATTTTGACTTTATATTTCATGGATTTCCTATAGGAAGCCCAGCAAAGCGCTCGGAGGTAAACAACATCCTCCGAATTGGGA
>NC_090884.1:14798328-14808328 GCF_036669925.1 Montipora capricornis | reverse complement strand
GCATAATGCCTTGTTGACAGGGATGTTGACAGGCAGAATCACATGATTGAGAAGAACCATTTCATTGTCACTCCTGCGCGATCAAATTGTGGTGAAGTTAGTCGCCTTAGACCAGAGTTAGAAGACATTACGTGTTTTGTCGCCATGTGGTTTTTTGTTGTATTGAGCTTCTTGCTGGGAACGCTCAAACCACTCACTTATGCACACGCCGTTCGCGGTAGACCATGTCATTGAGCGAATGTTTTGGCCCGGGTCGGTCCGCGAACTGAGAGAAAGCTATATTGAGAACAAATGTGTACTAAATGAGCAAATATATGAGAATCATGATATGAACTACACTGATATGAACTGCTTTGAAACCAAATACCAAACAAGGAAAGCACAGAATTGTGAAAGCCTCCAAGAGAAGAAAGTTGGTGAGCACGAAGTCAGTACTGACGCCATCGAGTCGCAGAAAGATAGTCTGCTGAGCCGGATGCATTTAATTAAAATTCTGAAAAAGAAGGTGAATTTTCTATCCATTTGTATTATTATGGCCGTTTGTTTTCTGCAATTACTGAATTTCTGTGAATTTCGAGCTGTAATGCTATTTCATATTCAACTATTTGTATCGTTTGGAATCATCCTCACTAATGTTGTCAGCATTTTGTACCATGCTTGGTGCAGCGTTTTATGTTTGGATGAACCTATTTTGAATGCATTCAATGACTGTGACCTATTTGAGAAAGGCGCACAGCTATCTGTTGTTGTCGATGTTGATAATGAAGAATCAATAAATGACTTGCAACTTCGATCTCGTTATGCTACGTTTGTTTATTGTAAATGTTTAAAAGGGCGTCGCCATGTTGTTCAAAAGGATGGAGAATCACGCAGAATTTCGGCGAAACAGCTAACGCGAGCCTTACAGGAGAACATATTTGAGAATGCCGCGCAGCCATCTGTTGTTGTGGATATTGATAATAAAGAATCAGTAAATGACTTGCAACTTCGATCTCGTTACGCTAAGTTTGTTTATTGTAAATATGTAGGAGGGCGTCAACAAAGGGACCGAGAACCAAGCAGAATTCCAGTGAAACAGCTATCAAGAGCCTTGCATAAGAGCAGATCTTTCAGGAAATTAGTTCGAAAATATATTAAAAAGAACGTACCGAAATCTTCTGCCATGCATTTATTTACGAAATTGAGTGTACTTAATCGTAAGTTAGACTATTTGTATGTAAGACTAAGGTCTGCTACTAAGAAGAGGAGTACACAAAGGACGTGGTGGACAGCACGAAGGAAAAAACCTAAAATTCGCCATGGAAGAGTGAAACTCAGGTGTAACTATGCTTCAGTAAGATCTGTTTATAAGAACGTTAACCATAGGACGAATCATACAGAGTTAAAGCTGTCTAATGATATAGAGAAAAACCCTGGGCCCATTGATCATACCAAAACTATTCAAGCGCCTTATAGTCAAGGCAATGTGGAATTGTTCGGCCAGAATGCAGGAACTCAGTGTTTAGCAATGTCTCTTACTTCACTTATCTATAATTACAGGAATAATATTATATCATCAGTGGACTTGATCAACATCATGAACATTGGTAATGAATTGTATTCTGGGTTATCTAGACTGTCCAGACAAACTTTCCTGTTGTTAACTGAGTTACCAGAAGTGCTTAATGTGTTTAATACAGATTATCAGCTTCAATACAGTTCAAGCTATAGTGGTACTATAAATGGTAGATCCATTATACATGGTTTGAGTTTCTGTATGCCTTTGATTGATGCTTTGCTAACATTAGTAAGGCAAAACTACCAATCTTTTCTTTTAACAATTGAATGCAGTACTGTTTCTATATACTGTACTCCAGGTGGTAAATTTAAAATATTTGATTCACATGCTAGGGATGCATTTGGTATGCCCCATTCTCAAGGAACATGTGTATTATTAGAAGCACAAAGTATACAGGATGTCACATGTTATTTGCAAACCCTGTATGAAAATTCAAATACATTGTTTGAGCTGATAGGTGTTCACATAACAAGACTAGAAAAGGACAATAATCACTTAGTTGATGAGGACAGTGAAATCTCTCAATCAGAACTTGCTGATGATGGTGGCGCAAGGAACAATGAGTCTTTTATACGACACTGTTGTGCTTTATCGTTTTATAGCATTTGTTTTTCAGTGGTTAAGGCATGCACTTATTGGAATTCACAAACTCTAGAAGCAATTATTGACCATGGAAATGAGTTTTACAAGGAACAATTTTCATGTCCTGTTGAAAATCTTTGTTTACACAAATTTCCAAACAAACTTCAAATATATGATGCAACTATTGATGTTGTCTTTACAGCACAAAAAGAAGGCATATTTAGTTGTGCATCCAGCAGTAGCAAACTCTTCCAGAACTTTATTTTGGATAACACGAGAGGCAATACTGGATTTATAATATGGTTTTCAAATTACTGTGCAAGTTGCATATTTCAGCACAATTCTAAGACTAAAAGCACCAAATACTACTTAATAATATTCCATAGTGATGGAACTTTAGATGAATTTCAAACTGTCAATGACAGCAACTTTCTTCTTCAAGCCCTCGCTAATACTGCTACAAAAATCAATACAACTAATAATTTAGAGGTAGCATACATTATCAGATTTCTAAATTGTTACAGTAATTTGTCAAGCACTTTAAGACAAAAGGTATTAAGGAAACACAAATCCAATAGGCAGAAAAATTCACTTGCCCAAAAACGAAGAGAAAGTTATGCAAACATGGAACCTAGTGCCAAACGAAAATACTTGGTTAGCAAAGCAGAATGGTACAAGTCATTAGATCCTACAGAGAAAGAAAAACTCTTGTCTGACAGAGCAGAGTGGTACAAATCACTAGATCCTGCAAAAAAAGAACAACTCTTGTCTGACAGAGCAGAGTGGTATAAATCTCGAGATCCTGCAGAAAAAGAACAACTCTTGTCTGACAGAGCAGAATGGTACAAATCACTAAATGCTGCAGAAAAAGAACAACTCATGTCTGACAGGGCAGAGTGGTACAAATCACTAAATCCAGCAGAAAAAGAAAAACTCTTGTCTGACAGAGCAGAGTGGTACAAATCAGTAAATCCAGCAGAAAAAGAAAAACTCTTGTCTGACAGAGCAGAGTGGTACAAATCACTAAATCCTGTAGAAAAAGAACAACTCTTGTCTGACAGGGCAGAGTGGTACAAATCTCTAGATCCTGAAGAAAAAGAAAAGTTATTGTCTGACAGAGCAGAGTGGTACAAATCACTAAATCCCGCAGAAAAAGAACAACTCTTGTCTGACAGGGCAGAGTGGTACAAATCTCTAGATCCTGAAGAAAAAGAAAAACTCTTGTCTGACAGAGCAGAGAGGTACAAATCACTAGATCCTGTAGAAAAAGAAAAACTCTTGTCTGACAGAGCAGAGAGGTACAAATCACTAGATCCTGCAAAAAAAGAAAAGTTATTGTCTGACAGAGCAGCGTGGTACAAATCACTAAATCCTGCAGAAAAAGAACAACTCTTGTATGACAGGGCTGAGTGGTACAAATCTCTAGATCCTGCAGAAAAAGAAAAACTCTTGTCTGACAGAGCAGAGAGGTACAAATCGCTAGAGCCTGCAGAAAAGGAAAAGCTCTTGTCTAACAGAGCAGCATGGTACAAGTCACTAGATCCTGCAGAAAAAGAACTGATAAATAAACAAAAAAAGCGGAATTATGATGCAATGGAACCACTCATTAAGGCACAATACTTGAACAATAAAAAACAAGAATATTGCAGCATGAATCCTATAAAAAAGCAAAAAATAATAAAGTGCATAAGTGATGCAGCAAAAAAATCTAGAAAAAAGGCAAACGATGTTCAGCATAAATTGGATCACTACATATCAGTATTTCAGAATAAGATCAGAGAGGGGCCATATTACATATGTTCAGTTTGTCATCGAATACTATATAGAAAAACAGTTATGTTACTTAAAGAAAATAAATACAGCATACAACGTCTTTTCACTGAGATAAAGTCATTTGATGACAAACAATACATCTGTAGAACATGTCATGCAAGAGTTTCAAAGGGGCAAGTACCATGTCAAGCTGTAGGTAATAAACTGGAAGTTGATAGAATACCACCAGAACTCTCAGTACTAGAAAAACTTGAACAAATATTAATAGCACAGAGGATAGTTTTTGAAAAGATAGTGGTAATGCCTAAAGGCCAACAGAGGAAGATTAAAGGAGCAATATGCAATATACCAGTTGAATGTGATCAAACATGTACTACATTGCCACGTCCTCCTGAAAGGTCAGGTATAATCATGTTGAAACTTAAGAGAAAAATGGAGTTTAGAGGACATGTTTATTTTCAAGCTGTGCGACCTCAACTAATATTAAATGCTCTAATGTGGCTCAAAATGAATAATCCCTTGTATGATAATATATGTATAGACATTGACAAAATAGATAGGCATCTTAAAACATTGCAACAAAATGATGTTAATTTAGACGATTCAACTTTGAATAATGACAACCACTCTACTGAATCTGGTATAAGTGATAACACTTCTTCAAACAATGAAAATGGTGAGAATGTCAGCACACTGGCAGATGAAGAAGATGATGATCCTTTAAATGAATATCGAGCACCAACAAGTGAAACTTGCTTGCAGTCTGTAATACCAGATTATCCTGTAACTGTTGAGCAAAATGATAATGTATCATCTCAAGGAGACGAAGTCTATGCTATTGCACCTGGTGAAAGTAAACATCCAGTTTCCTTCATGGCAGACAAGCAATGTGAAGAACTAGCATTTCCTATTTTGTTTCCAAAAGGAAAGTATGGGTACTCTGTCAACCGAGAAATAAAGTTGTCGCCAGTTAAGTACTTCAATGCAAGACTTTTACATCACAGTGGTAGATTTGCTATCAATCCCGAATATCTCTTCTTTGCTCAGTTCATCATAGAACAGAAGAAAGTATCAGATAGCATCAATATTGCTCTGAAAAAAATGCATGGCCAGCCTCTTACCGCTTCCCAAATAAGATCAAATAATATGCAAAATTTACAAAATCTTATTTGTCAAGATCAGGCTTATTTATTTTTGAGACAAATTCCAGGAACACCACCTTATTGGCAAAAATTTATGTATGAAGTAGTAGCTATGGTAAAACAGCTTGGAATACCAACATGGTTTATGACATTATCCTGTGCTGACCTTAGGTGGCCTGAACTGTTTCAGATTATTGCAAGAACACAAGGCAAAAATCTAACAAATGAACAAGTTGATGCTTTATCTTATAATGAAAGATGCTCAATGCTGAATGTAAATCCTGTTGTTGTTGCTAAGCACTTTCAATATAGAGTTGAAACATTCTTCACTGAAATTCTTCTAACTAATGCAAACCCAATTGGTAAAATAGTATACTATGCACTCCGCATTGAGTTTCAGATGAGAGGCTCTCCTCACTTACATGCCTTAATATGGACATCAGATTGCCCTGAACTAACACATGATACCAAGGAAGCTTATATCCATTTCATAGATGAACATGTGCAGGCATGCCTTCCTGATCAGAGTCAAGACCCTGAGTTACATGAGCTTGTAAAAACCTACCAAAAGCACAGTCATTCAAAGACATGTAGAAAATACAAAAACATTAAATGTAGGTTTAATTTTGGGCACTTTTTTACAAACAAGACTATTGTGGCTGAACCTCTTTCTGATGATTTAAATCCAGAAAAAAAGACGAGTACCATAGACAGACAAAAAGAAATCCTTAGACTAGTTAAAGAAAAAATAGATGAAGTGTTAAATCCCAGTAAGGCAAACTATAATCCTACATTAACAGAAGCTGATATTTTCAAATCTGTAAACATAACTGAAGAGCAATATTATTGGGCTTTATCCATTTCACCTGACTCAGACTATGAGCTGCACCTTAAAAGACCAACAAACAGCTGTTTTATTAATAATTATTTTGTTGCTGGTATTAAGGGTTTTAGAGCGAATGTTGACTTGCAACCTGTATTTAACCACTACAAGTGCATAACTTACGTGTGCTCATATTTTACCAAGGATGAGACTGAATGCTCACAGGCAATTATGAATGCTGCAAAGGAAGCTAAAAAAGAAAACTTGAGTGTCAGGGATAGCTTAAAAAGAATTGGTGCTGCTTTCCTCTCTACCAGAGAAGTCAGTTCACAAGAATGTGTTTACAGATGCATGCCTGAACTATGGTTACGAAAAATATTCCCTGCAACAGTTTTTGTAAGCACTGACTTACCAGAAAAAAGGGTACGCATTGCAAAATCACCAGAAGAACTTGATGAACTCGATAATGAAAGTACTGATATCTTTAAATCAAATATTATTGATCGATACACTTTAAGACCACGGTGTATTCCTTCTGTAGATAGGCTATGTCTGGCAGAGTTTGCTGCATATTATTATAAAGAATACAAAAAGGACTGCCAAGAAACAGCTGATGCTCAACCTGAGGTTTTAACTGACGATGTCATTGAATTACATCACAATAATTATTGTGATCCTGATACGTCACCTCCAGACAAAATAAGATTAATGAACACACATGAAGTTATGAAGTGTAGAAAAGTAACAGCTGTTATAAGATATCACAAGCCAAACAAAGCAAAAGAACCTGAACTGTATTTTCATCATCTGCTGATGCTTTACTATCCATGGAGAGATGAAACAAGTCTCTTAGGAAGTGATCAAACATATGCTTCTAAATTCTATGAGCATGAAGTACAAGCTGTTGTAGAACGAAATAGAGAGAATTTTGAGCCTGATGCTGATGCTGTTACAGAAGCACTTGATTTTTTTCAAAATAACCAGGGCAATATTATCCACTCCAGCTATGATTCTATGAATGACCAGGAAAATGCAGATTTACAATCTGAAGAGCAAGATGATTCAGCACCAAACGAGTCATTTAATGAACAATCACCTACACATCTTGTTTCATCATCAGAAACTAAGAATCATTCAAACCTTGGAATAACATCGTACAACCAGCTAACGGAAATTAGTGATGATAAACTACGGGAGTGTGTTAGATCATTGAACAAAAGACAGCGCTGTGCTTATGATATAATTCTCACTTGGTGTAGAAATAAAATGAAAAACATGAATAGTCAAAAACCTGAAGAAGTAAAACCAATAAATTTATTTATAACTGGTGGAGCAGGAGCTGGTAAAAGTCACTTGATTCATACAATCTACCACACTGTTACAAAGACCTTTAGACATTCTCCTATGAATCCTGAATTACCTACAGTTCTTTTAATGGCACCTACTGGAGTTGCTGCTATTAACATAAATGGGACAACGATAAACACTGCCTTGGCAATTCCCAAAGAAACAGGTGATAATTTACCTGCATTGTCTGACCAAAAAAAAACACAGATGAGAATGTTACTAGCTGACCTCAAGTTGATCATAATAGATGAAATTTCTATGGTTGCTAATACTACTCTGCTTCATATCCACCAAAGACTAAAAGAAATTTTTGACACATCAAATTGTCACCTGTTTGCAGGCATTAGCATTGTTGCTATTGGTGACATGTATCAACTACCACCAATACGAAGGAAACCTGTCTTTGCAAATTACAAAAATGATTTATTTAATTTGTATCACCCATGGCACCTATTCACAATGATAGAGCTTGTTGATATCATGAGGCAGAAGGATGACCAACCATTTGCTGAACTTCTGAATAGGTTCCGCACAGCAAGTCAAACTGAGGAAGATATCAAGTGCATCCAATCTAGATCTATAGATGCATCAGATGTTAATTACCCATCAAATGCTCTTCACATCTGGGCTGAAAATAATCCAGTCAATCGACACAATGAAATGAAATTGCATCAAATACCTGCACAGTTGTTTCACCTTAAAGCCACAGATCAGTACCCACCTAATGTATCACAACAAGATATGAACAGAATTTTAGCTAGACCCAGGTCTGAAACTGGTGGACTTGATGCTAACATCTATATAAAGGAATGTGCTAGAGTTATGTTAACCAATAACATTGACATTGCAGATAGACTAATAAATGGTCAACTAGGAACTGTTGTTAAAATTGAAGTAAATCACAATAACAAAAAACCCACCGTTATTTATATAAAATTTGATGATATCAAAGCTGGCAACAATTTAATTCAAAAGAGTACTCTAGTAGTTTTGTGCGACAAAACAGAGTTGTACCAATAGAACCTGTCCTAGCAAAAATCAAAATACATCCAAATAAACCTTCTTCTCCTGAAATTCAAAGAGTGCAATTCCCTTTAACATTGGCTTACGCTGTCAGCATTCACAAAGTACAAGGATTGTCACTTAACAGTCTCGTCATTAGTTTTGAGTTGGTCAAACAAAGATCATTCAATTATGGTCAAGTATATGTTGCACTGAGCCGAGCGACCTCTTTAAATGGTATTCACATTCTAGGAAATATTAACAGCAAACATGTGAAAGCAGATCCCCGAGTACATGAAGAATATAGAAGACTGCGAGAAATCTCAAAAACCATGGAAACTAGTGAAAAATGTAAGGACAATACAATGCTCACTATATGTCTATTAAACATACGATCACTCAAAAAACATAGTGTAGATATCAAATATGATGCAAACATAAAGAACAGTGATCTAATTGCACTGACAGAAACACAACTTGCACCTCATAGCAATGATACTCATATAAAATCTCATTTATTACCATTCACTCTCTATAGGCAAGATCATCCTACTGATAGATATTTAAGTTTGGCACTGTGTACCAGAAGATCAATAAAAACTAAGGAACACGAATACTTTCCACAAGTAAATGCAATGAAATTTGTAATAATTATGAATACATCTACAAATACGTGTCCCAATTTTACAGTGCTTTTTCTTTACCGAAAGAACAACTCAAATATAATCCAGTATGTAAGTCATCTACGAAATATCCTTGGCAATTATCCAACCGACATCATTCTTGGTGACTTCAATATCAATTACTTAAATGATGATAGCATTAGACCGCTAAAATCTTTAATGACCTCTCTAGGTTATTCACAGTTTGTACAAAGTCCAACTTTTGTCTCATCAGGAAACATACTTGACCAAATTTACCTAAAAACAACAAAATTTGACATCATAGAGAATACTGTAATTAGTGTCTATTACTCTGACCATGATGCTGTTAAAATATCCATAAAATATAATTAATAAGGTATTTAAATATCTAATTTATTTAAACTATCATGCAAAGCATATAAAATTACATGTATTTATTTACAGCAATAATTATAAATATAAAATTTACAAAAATGTACAAATGTGTCTTGGCAGGAACGATGATGCTGTTAAAGTATCCATACACTAGTTAGAAGTTCCTATAACCAGAATGGGAGACTTGAAAAATCTGCTGACAAGCATTTTACAAGGCACCACTATATGGTGCCTTACTTCTTGTCTGTGCCCAGTACCACAAGTAGGTAAGTTTACATAATATTTTATATCTTTCATCTTACTTTGATATTTCAAGGCAGGACTTTCAACAACTATAAATGACAGGCATGCCTCTTACATGACATGCTAGTTCAGACCACCATTAAAGGAGAATTGAAGCCCAAAATCAACAACTTTTCCAACATTTTTTTGGGAAAGCATAACATAAGTTTGTGGAATTATTTCTTCTTGTTTCCTGTTTTTTGTGACAAAATTATGTTCGAAGTTGGGCTTTTCTCGCTTTTTCCGCCTTTCCAGGGTGGCTTCAAAAACTAAGTCAGTTGCCTTCTATAACATATGATATGGGGAACAGAGATTTTGTAATCAACAGAAAGTGCTGCTGGTGGATATTTTCTTCGTTGTTTTGCTGTTTCTTCATGAATTCAATATTCACAACAAACATCAGTTTAACCCTTTCACTCCCAATAGTGTCACTTCCAGATTTTACTCTGTCTAACGCTAGACGATTTTACTC
>NC_090884.1:14790828-14793328 GCF_036669925.1 Montipora capricornis | reverse complement strand
CTCCCTATTGTTAATGTGCAAACGTTCTGCGCATCTCGAGATACTCGGGTTTCCTATAGGCGATGCTTACTAATACAGGGATATTTTTGCGCGTTTTAAAAGTAGATCTTAGTAAGTACTCTTGGTACCCAAAATGGAAATTGGGGGTAACCGTACATTTTTGAGAGATACTTAAGCTTTAATGTGAGAAAGAACGCCATACATTGCTTTGTATTTTAAAGCTTTTTACAAATATTATTCATGAATTATCTTTGAAAAATGCGTGGTTACCCAACATTTTCTTTTTGGATTTCAATACCACTTGTTAAGATCTATATTTCCCGCATAATCATACATTGGGGCAAAAATATCTTTAATTAGTAGGCACCGTCCTTAAACTCTCAACAATGAAAACAACCTACATTCATCGTTTTTTATTTGCTTTCCGCAACTAAGTACCACTTCACCACACAGCTATCCCTTGAGAAGGAGGAATAGCTTGGAGGATGTAACATTTTTGTTGTCGTAATATTTTATTCTTGAGTCATTACTATTTCTTTTCTTAACCTACAATGTAAACTACCATTACAGTAAAGGGCCCAGTTCTCGGCCACTTTTTGTTCAACGTTTATTTTTAGCGCCACAAATAAATCTGAATAAAAACCAACTGCTCCCAAAGGTAGCTTTATTCCTTGTCTTTTGTCCTACCGAGTTTTGAGTTTACAGCTACTATATACTGTGAGCAAATCAAGGTGACACGAAGGTAGGTGAATTTGATTTCCACGAAAACGTGTTTGTTTACGGCTACTCGAATTACATGGTCTAATTTTGTATTTTATCCGTATAGGAAGCCCAAATGAGCCAATTCTTGGCATAATGAACCTAGAGTGATAAAGCTATCTGTTAAATATAAACTTTTCCTGGCTTATTTTATTCTTTCACCTAAATTCACTCCTCAATATTTCCTTAGTACTTCTGCGTATTCTCGGCCACCCTGTTGGCCGTCGACAACACGAAAAAGTGCTCATAGTTTTGTATGGAGTTTTCTTGTCAAATCATTTGTAGAAGTAAAGCTGTGATGGGGTGGCATGTTCCGACAGTAGCTATAAATCAAAATTATGAGTTCTGACTTACCAGAGCCCGTTTTGAAATACCCAACTCTTTTTTGGCCTCGCTTGCCAGTGGATTTACGAGAAAAACTAGGTGTGTAAAAAAAATCCATTTCTAACATGAAACAAAGCTCGTTAAGGATACTTTGTGGTCGAAATATCAAACACAAGCCTTATTAGTGACTTGACAACAAAATTGGTGATAAAGCGTTGTTTATTCTGAGGAATAGAGCGCACTCTTTTCAGTGGCCGAGAACTGGGCTCGCTGGCCGATAACTAGGCTCACGAAGGAAGCCTCCATTTTCGTTATTACTCGGGAGAAAACAGCGTTAAGCAGTCTATAGCTTTACATGTGTAAACGGAATGCTGAAGCTAGTTGTCTTTGAAATTTCAAGTCCTTACGGCTATTCCAAGGTAAGAAATACAAGTTTACGTTTTTTGTGGCCGAGAACTGGGCCCTATACTGTACTATTTATAAACAAACCTTGGTGTCAAGCTTTGGTTCTTAAGCATATATGTTATACCTTGATTTGCATGTCGAATGAAAAAATTGGTGTCAAGTTGAATAGTTTTGCGAGTGCTACATTGAAATGTAGGGGAAGCTCATGTGAACTATTTCGACTACTTGAGCGAGCAGCGGCAATGTCTAATACTCCATTTTGTTGAGAGTCGACCTGTCCATTTGTACACAAATGCCACTTACGGGGTCATTAAACTGGTATATTTTAACATAATGGTTTTTAAATGCTTTTTTAGCGGGATGAGGGAGGGACTGGGTGTTAGTGGGTAGTAAGCAAAAAAATTTCGATTAAAAACTTCGCAATTTTTGATATTTTTGCAGTTATGAATAAGAAATCATGAATTATGAAAATATGAATCAGTTAAGTATCGATTGCACGATGATGGTGCAACAGTTAGCTCTGTTGTCACACTTAATTGACAGCTAGTTGTTGCACGGTGATGGTGCAATAGCCCGGTTAAATTTGCTGATTAAGAAAAACTGAAAAGGTATATATGTAGCTTATGTACCACGTTGCGAACAGTACAGTGCAATAACACGAATTTTGACAAGTGAATTGGTTACAGTTATCGTCCATTCGTGCATAGCCGTTTATCACTGTGAATATGTCGAAAGGTAAGAGATAGTTTAAGAAAGAGTAGTAGCACCGTGGAGGAAAGATTGTCAGATGGAGGTTTGTTGTTATCATTTTTTACTATAACTTGTAAAGAATGTTTATTGGGATCTCATTATGAGTAGAGTCAGATGCGAAGAAAGTAAAGTTTTTATTTCTAATGACCTTGGGATTTTGTCTTATCATAGATCAGAAAAATTTTGCAGGAGAGAAAGATGGGGGATTGAAATCGTGTGATGCCGGATCTTCGAATGGAAAAATCTCTAAATTATCTGAAGG
>NC_090884.1:14780828-14783328 GCF_036669925.1 Montipora capricornis | reverse complement strand
TACACTTCAGCAGTCTAGCTAATGTCTTTTGGCATCACTTTAACGTTTTTGAGCAATAAAAATTCTTGGAAATGATGTGAACTTTCTCAAAATAATGTACAATCAAAAAATGTTGTCTAAATATGAAAAGTACAACCTTCTAGCTGAAGAACACTCGCACGTGAAGGAAGCTCGAACGGCAAGTGGTTTTGAATGCCAATTATGTAAACAAATCGAAGTGTTGTATTTTCAAACTAAAATTACACAACTGGTTCAAAACAAAACCCCATTTATTTAGGTAGCACTGAAAAGCTTGCACTTTAACGTTCATTATTGTAGTGACATATGTCTGGTACACTATACAATGAACTTACATAAAAGCAGATAAACAGTGCTGCCATAAAGAATTCGTTAACCAATTATCTCTGCCACAAAGGAATCGCAGATGATTTGAAAAGTCCATGATTTCAAAAGCATTTTACTATGCAAAGTGAAAGCACCAGAGATGATGTTCAAAATAACAGTATGATCAGTAATCCAGTACTTACCAAATGAAAGCAGATTTCTGGCTGAAAGGGCGTGTTTAATAGTTGAGAAATGCACTACCCTGCAAGTTTGAGGCGACATCAGACAACCGGTTCAAATACATTTAAAGTAAATAATGATCAAATCATGTGTACAACATCTAGAAACTTACAATTAAGACGTGCAATCCTTAGTACAACAAGATTTTTGTTGCGTAACCTGACAAGAAACAAGTAAATAATAGGGTCTGCCTAATGTGCGAGCCAGCGAGCCATATGAATTTCGCATTTAAGTCTAAGCACCCATTTCAAATAGCGCTGATAAACAGTTATTAAGTGTAAGCACCCATTTTACAACGGTTAGCTTTCAATAACTGTGTGACTCGCATGTTGACTCGCAGTTATGGCTCGCAACCATGACTCGCATGGCTCACCCCATGGCTTGCATGGCTTGCTAGCTCGCTTATTAGTAAAAAATAATATGGGTTTCGCATAACGGTATATTTTATTTTCAACTCCTAAACGCATAAAAATTAACGGCTGTATATTCCGCTTACACTAAAACAACTAACAAAATTACGGTTTCAACAGAACAGATGGAGTCAAAACGTTTATTCGGAAATGTTGGCAATTCCATAAAGTTGACAAATAATCTCGTTTGAGCTTTATTTTCTTAAGGGAGAATTTCGCTCAATAAATGGGAGAACGAAAGTTCAGCTCAACCGGTTTACCACTCGACCATTATGCTAATTGTGCTTTAAAGCAGTCTTTCAAAGAGATTTCAGAGTTTTAAAGCATCACTTGTCATTGACATAACTTAGGGTATAGAAGTAAAACAATTACATACCTTTAATGAATTGATTTGGTAATATAGTATCGAAAGTAAACCGTCTCGAACCATCAGGATCAGCCATAACTTCTCTGACAAACGGTCAGCATTGTTCGCATCTCATGGAAAGTCTACTGAAGCGAACCTTCTATTTGCATCCTAGGGTTTTTTCTACCACAAAATGCTTCATATTCTTCCGACAAAGGTTAGAAATGAGCAAAGGGAACAGAACTTTTTTTGAATCGAAATGATTATAGCGGCCACCAAAATATTCCCTGGTGCGAAACACACGTACTTCCAACTAAACTTGACCGACGGCAAAAGATTATTATGGTATTTTTGGCAGCGCAATGCTCCAAGTTCAAATAGATCTCGTCTTGAATTCTCCTCGAAGGGGCTTAGTATCTATCCAAAAAATAATAATAATAATAATAAAAAATAAATAAATGAAAATAAAATAAAAAATAATAATAATAATAAAACAATAATAATCTTTCTTGATAATTACAATGTAATTTAAAATATAGAATAAAAATTTACTCTTCAAAATTCAGGCGGAACAACAGAAATGTGTGAACAAGTAAAGGAAAAAGAGCTGATTACGCAACAAAACAAAAAATAGGTGCCTTGAAGGACATCTCGTTACGGGTAACGAACACCATTAACCGTTAACACCATTAACATTATCCGAGTGATTGTTGACATGTTTTTATAATGAGTGTTGACAATGAATGCATGGAATGCACGAAACGCATTGAAATTAAGCACTGCATGTAGCTACTGTAACATTTACAAAAACGGAGTAAATTTCGAAGGAAGAATGGATGCATTTTTCTTAGGGAAAATAAAGAAAAAACGAAATAATGAGTGAGAGGTAGTAAAGTGTGTAAAGAGTCATGATGGAATTCGGCAGAAGGTTATCTGTTTGAAAATCACGGTCAATACAGAGATCTTTTTTGGATTTGTTTTTCATTTTTTCGCTCAAAAAGAGCACTGGTAATTCTCAAAATTCAATACGTTTGTCAAATAATTCTGTATCGTAGGCGATGCACAAAGAAAGAAAACAAATTATGAGAACGTTACTTGATAGCATCAGGTAGCTTCATTTACGTGAGCGATGATATCTTACCTCCCGATTTTGCCTTGAAAATTCTTTAGCCTGGATGAA
>NC_090884.1:14753328-14758328 GCF_036669925.1 Montipora capricornis | reverse complement strand
TTTAAATTTGTCTTTTAGATCACATCAGCTCACACAAGATGTTACGAGGTAACTTAACATTAATACGCCATTATCCAAAATACTAACTAGTTTACTACTAAAATAATTCAACAACCATGAAGTAGCACATATCAAACATTTTCCATGAGTACACCTTGCAAGAAGACACAGCTATCAAAATAACAAATTTAAGCACTAGATCTACACTGTCATAATAATTATTGACTACACTTCAGACATACAGTCAAAACAGTAATAGACACAAAATAAATTATTCTCCACCTACCCTATTTACAAAAATTAACTGAACTCAATTCAACCACGTAAAAGCAACTTAAATACTTATAATTGTAATACGTGTATTAACAGGACTAGATGTGAAAATGAAGTACAGCTGTATGTAAAATCACCTTAGTTTAAATGAAATTTTTAAGCTTCTGTCCATTTTCCAAAACTTCAATGTTCTTAATACGTACCATTATCAATACGTCAACTAGATGCAGGGCTTGAAATTGCAACTCACTGATCGCCAATGCAACCAAAAATTGAGAGCTGTCGACTAGATTTTCAACACCAGTCACCAACTGACGAATCACGTACTGTCTGATAACCCAGGATAAACAGCAGACAACTGTTGTATTTGAATCTTTATATGATGAAATCATTCCAAACTGGCCCGAGTTGTTCAAAAGGTGGATAGCGCTATCCGATGGATAAATTACTATCCAGTGGATAAGTCATAGCAAAATCAATTGCACTATCCAATGGATAGTGATTTATCCAGTGGATAGCGTTATCTACCTTTTGAACAACTGGGGCCTGGTAGCTAGAACATGACTCGCCTTTCTTTTTCAATTAAAATATTGTATAAATACTACAAGAAAATTGGTTTCTCACATTGTTAATTAATAGCAAAAATGTACTTCAATACTTCAATCACCACATTTGCCAGGCAGCATATTGCTTCAGCAGCTTCATGGGATTGTGCACGCACTTAAACACAATCCCGGTATACTTCTTGCTAGTTACTGTGAATTTTGCACCCAGAAGACGAAGATTCAACAAGAAGGTTCAATAAAAATTTAAATCTATTGTCAGTTGTAAATCTTGAAAACGTAGATTTAGCCATATTACCAAAGGATATACCTCCTCGAAGCTAGCTTGATATCATTTGATAATATATTGATAATAACGCTAGACATCGCACTGTCAATGAGTTTGAGATTTACATGAAACCTTCAAAAAGCAACCTGTACCCTTAATGTAAAATAGGTTGAAGAACTTGTCCCTTCTGTTAGAAAGCGAACACCTGAAAAGTTAACTATGCTGCTTCTTTTTGTGCTACTTAGTAATTATGACTTACCGAGCATGCAAAGTTGGCGACCAAAATTTATGATCTGGCGACCAAATTTCCCCATTAGTCGCCAGCTGGCACCTAAGCTAAAAAGTTAATTTTAAGCCCTAAGATGCCATAATCTGTAGTAACTTACTACAACTACACTGTAACACCTCACATTAATTATCTCAATACTTGTACTGTATCTTTTAGATGATTAAATATGGGCGAGAAACCATATAAAAAACATAACAAATCTTCCACTCCATGGAGCCCTTGTGGCAGACGGTAAATATAAAAAACTTTTTTGTCAAGTACATGTACTTTTATTATTATTATTATTATTATTATTATTATTATATTATTATTATTATTATTATTATTTTAGTATGTTTTCATTATTTAATCCCAACAATTACAAATTCCCATTTTACCCGTCAATGGGGAACCCCATGGGAGTGAAAGGGTTAAAAAAGCATTTTTATAATTTTTGCCAGTTTTATTTTAGTCTTATATATTGGATTGCCTTTGTTATGTGCTTTTGAACTTTAAGGATTCTAGCGCTATATAAATATATTATTTATTATTATTCTTATACTGTAGACTGCAGCAGATGACCCCATACAAAATAAAGTTTTGTCAGGGGAATGTAAAAAGGTAAACCATCATTTACATGTACTTTCAATCCATTTTCTTTAAATACTAAATACATATAAATTCAAAATGAAAACACTGCACACTACATATTTTATTTTTTACAACATACAACAATATTATTGACAGAAGAATAATCAAGCATATAGTAGTTCTCCAGTCAACTGTACTCTTAACTATTTAATAGGCCATCAAGAAACTATACAGTGTCGTCAAAAAACACTATCTACACTGGAATGAGGTAAATGTACTCTTACATTAGATTTTACTTCCGTTTTTCATTTGTGCGCTATTTTGAAGGACAATTGTGCGGGACAAATAGTCAATTATGCAAGTAATTGTGCAGGATTGCACAATCTTGCTCCGAACAAAATATTTCATCTCGCATTATATTCCCTGTTAAATTAACGCAAACATTGTGTTCTATCGATGACAATCTCCTACTATAATCGCTGACTTACTTCTACATTCTACTTGGAATGATTTTTTTCCCATGTCAATCTTTGCCAGTGACCACCAGCGATCGCTCGTTTAAAAAATATTTCGTCAGCTACGTACACTTAACAACAAAAAATTTTCTACAACCTAAGTCAACTGGAGTTTGTAAAAGCTACTCTTAATGGCATCCTGTAACTGCCAAGAAAGAAAGATTTATTTTATCTTTATTTTCCCTCTCCTTTAGAAAGCCAAAGCACTCAGATATCTTAAATAGTTAAAGGACTTGCTTGTAGCTAAAATTTATATCATTCTTTTCATACAGTATGAAGCATTGTACTATTGTTTGAGTTTGAGCAAACCATAACATAATTTTTATTCACTTCACAGACAGCTGCTGCAACTCAAGATAGTAATTAAAAATACAACTAAAATAGTAACAGTAAAGTAAACGGGAGAGGACAAAACGCAGAGCCCTACTCCTACAGTAACCTAATGGAGTACCCAAAAAATGCTATTTCGAATGAGTACTGTTGATCCAGGTGTATATAAGCAGCATCTCAAATAGTGCTTACTTAAGCCTCAACACCCATTTTAAACAACATTGTTCAACAATATTTAAGTCTAAGCATCCATTTTAAAAAAGTTAGCTTTTGATTGTTGTTGTGATAGCCAATTACTTCATGTAAGCTAACCTTTTTAAAATGGGTGCTTAGACTTAATTACTGTTGTTCAAACAATGCTGTTTAAAATGGGTGTTGAGGCTTAAGAGCCGCCCTCTATAAATATCGACTATCGTCGTTTGGACGAGAAAAAATGAAATCCCTCAAACTTTCTCAAAAGAATGGTCTATATAAGTGATTCACATAAATATAACTTTCAGCTCAGTTCGATTCGTATTTTAGCTGTAGTGCGACCATCTTGGTTTTGCCGCTCTGAGAGGGCTTTCAGCGGCCATTTTAGACCACACTTTTTAGAATTTGCCTTACAAAGAAAACGGTACAAATCCGAACAAAATAGCATTACTCGAGACAAGCAAATGTTTGTTGTTAGGTTAAGAAGCTTTTTGGGGAATTTGATCGAAATCTGATTTTTTTACAAAATGTTTAATTTCTTACCAATTGAACTACTCTTCAAGTGCCAAAAAAATGGCCGAGTTTAAAGGAAAATATCGCTGAAGATAGATTAGTTGTGATCCTGAAACAGCATAGCGGTTAAAGAGCAATGTTTCGTCTGTAAGAAAATGCAATAAAATTTTTGGGCGGTTAAAAGGACAAAATTATAGAAGAAGTTTTAACTGTACTTATGTCAACAAACACCGCCTTCGTAATTAGCATAACAACCTGAAAATAACGATTTACTACTGAAGAATATAATGATAAATTCCACTTACCTCGTAAAATATCAAGAACTGAATATTTCAAAATACATCAAATTATAGTTCCAGTCGGATACAGCCGCATTTTTGATGATTTGTTGTGCGAAATCACTGTAATAACACCGCAGCCGTTAATTCTTCAAAGCCCGTCAGGACAACCATCAGCCGAAAAAAAAGTATTTCGCCTCATAAGCTGCCGTGTGCAGGGTGTCAAATATTTCTTTGTTATCCTTAATGACCAAAAATTCTTTTTGCAACCATTTAAATCCTGCTTTGAAGTAGAGATTCTCGTCAAGAAATCGTTTATGTTCTGTTCACCTTCCGCCATAATCAAACAATGAGATTGCGTTACAGAAACGCGCGCACATCCAGACGGGTTGGGGTGGGGGTGGGGTGGAAATTAAAAATGTCACGGACCTTAGCTTGGAAGATGCTGCGAAAGCGTTAGCCATGCTTCGCCTATTGTGGGGTATAAATAAAACACCTGTCTCGAAATAATGAAACATGACTAGTATCTTTGGGGAACGTTGAGAATTTGTGTAGGTTATAATTTTTTTTCTGGCGTTGGGCGTAGTAGGAAGTACCCTCTGTAAACTTATGGTCTCTTATGTAGATGGGTACCTTTTCCAACGAGTTCAAAATATTTTGTGGTAGACTTAGGTGCAAAAATGAGCTTCTGGAACTTTCGTAGACAAATCGTTTCATGTTTGTTTTCCTCTCTCACTCTGATCAAATTGCGTTGCCGAAACGCGAAGCCGGTCGTAGTAGATTTATATAATGACTACGTCAAATTAAATTTCATACGTGTGGCTACTTTTCATTTTATTTCGCCTTTAATATTTTTAGTCGTTTGGGTTGCAAAAGAGAACCATACCAATGTAATGTGTCAATCAAAACATATTGTTTCCAATTTTAATTTGTACATTATTTTCGTGACACGCCTAAAGTGAATGGCTTAGTAGCCGATGGTCCGTGGAGAATTCCTGGTCATGGCCACCTGTGGCTACTCGTCGTATGTTGGAGGTCCCTGCGGATCCAGTATCCAAAACCATAAAAATGTACAGTGCGTCCTACTGAGTGACTGCCAAGGGGACGTGAGGCTTCATTTAAAAGCACTAAACGTTTGGGATTCATCTTTGAAAACCGAGGCACAATTGCTCCTAGCAAGGGCAGGTATAGTATGAGCATTTTCATATT
>NC_090884.1:14725828-14733328 GCF_036669925.1 Montipora capricornis | reverse complement strand
TCTTTATCTGGAACGATGTTTCGTCAGAATGTTTTGAAGAAAATTACTCTTTGCAAAAAAAAATTTGTATTAAGCTTTAAATAGCTAATCATCACCCTGTGAGCAGAGCCTTTCTCCCGATAAACTTGAATTTTTCTTCCCAATTCTCAGCCGCAGTAAAGTGTAAAGAGGCTCTGCTCGTAGGGCTAGACATTTTTTTCACCAATAAATGTATTTTAGAGCAGTATACTGCTACAGTGAATGCATAAATTCAACAAGTTAAGCTCATATATTACAACTAAAGAAATGTCTTGGTGTTGACTAAAATTACCGTCATTTATGTAATAAATGAAAAATTTTCATTTCAATGCAAATGACAGACAGATCATAAGTAACCTAACAATTTAACCTGTTGCTTAACTTTTCTTCTTCAAAAAAAATAGGTTCAACATCATCATCAAATGATCTCAATTTGGACAGATGGGAAGACAGACACATTAATCTTCTTCTATGTTGCTGGAAAGATCATAAAGGATTATTTGGCAATGGTAAAACAACCAAAAAAGAGGTGTTTCAAAAAATTGCAACAAGTTTCAACTCAAAGTCAGATCTCAGAGTATCTGCAGATCAGTGTGCAAGAAAGTGGGCCAAGCTGGAAGCAAAACTCAAAGAAGTCACAGATCATAACAACAAAAGTGGAAATAACCACAAGAAGTGGAAGTACTACTCTGAGATGGCTGATTGCATTGGCATGAATGCAGCTGTAAGGCCTACCTATACCCTTGAATCCTCATCTTGTGTGATGTCAAATGAAGGTGAGGAAAGTGATAGCTCTGTTGATGGTGATTACTCTGCTGAAACACCCCAAAAGAAGACCCCCAGAAAAAGACCAGCAAAGAAACGCAAAAGCAGGTCGTCTGCTTCTGAGATGCTCACATTCCTCCAGGAATATCAAGAGAAAAAAGAAGAAGCAGAAAACAAAAAAGTTAAGATGATGGAAGAAATGAATGAGGAAAAAAAATTGTTTTGGGCAAATTTACTTCAAGTGTTGAAAAACAAATGAGATGGTTTCATTTTCATTTGTATTTATTTATTTACACATTTATGTGATAATAAGTTAAAATGTACACTTGCTGGACAATTATATTTACAGTACTTACAGTTTGTGCAATGAGCTTCAACTTCTTGGAGTTATTACCATATAGGTAAATTATGTCGAAATGTTTAATTTGCAGAATTTAATGTTCTTTACAATAATATTAGCCATTCCATTTCCTCCATTCATGTAAGTTGAACTATATTTTGGCATGCTCACATACTCTTATTCTTAATTATCTATACTTGAAATGTAATTGAGTTTGGATTTTAAAAACTATTTTCCAGCACATGTATTTACTTTGCCCAAAAACAACCATAATAAAATAGATTGCCCTAAAGCATACTTTAGGGATGTGGCCAAATTTAAGGCTTTGATACAACTATTTCATCAAGCTAGTATCCCAGAATTATGGCTCAAGTAAAGGCATAGTCCTCAGCTATGTTGTAGCCTTGCCTTCTTCTACATTGATTTATTTTGAACACTGCAACATACATTACTTTAAAGCATGACATGTAATATTAATCTCAAATGTTGTACTCATTATTTCAGTGATCTTTAACAATAACCCACACTTGGCAAACAAATACACAACTTTGACAATAAATTGTTGATTCTCCTAACTTTTCATACTTATTTGCTTTTTTTTCCTTTGCATGATTAAATGCCATGTCCGCAGAGAATAAAAAATTCCCAGGTCCCTGCCCAAGTTTATCAAATATAGTTGTCAATAGATAACCAAGCATTTTAACTGACACCTCAAGTATGTTGGATCTGGCCACACACTGATTTGTTAGTTACTGCTTAGTGATATGCTGCTATTCTGGTGTTCCTGGTTTAGTACAGGTTCAAAAAACTTGATTTGATCACAGTAAAAAAATTTTGCTTTCATTAGTAGCATAGTTGATTGCATCAATGTCGACCCCAGCATGCGCTTAAACTATGTCTTGCATGATGCGCAGAAAGTGTGCGCACTAACAAAAGTAGGCACCGTCCTTAACTCATGTTCAGGACAACCCAAGGGGTACTCAGGATTTCAAGACAGGGATGATCAAATGGGTGCAAAATTCAAGGCCCAAAAATTTACCCCTGGGCTTCCAGCAAAAACCAAAAAAATCACTAGACCAAAAAATGAATTCCCCAAAATTCCTATGCCAAATTTCTGACCCTTAGTGATGTACAAGAAACACACCGGCAGCTTTTTCGAAAGGTTGTCCGAAAAATCTCAATCTCAATCTGGGATATGATCAATACACTCAGTTCATGACACTGAATCTGTTGAACCTACTTTTTTTGCTTTCTTTTCGCACTCCCAGACATATGTATAAGTTTATGACGTCTTGCGCCAGATTTTCAGGTTTCCCTAAAATGCTCAAGTAGAGAAACAGTGAACTTAAAAGTACCCAAAATACACTTTAGGATTCTCACTTTTTGTTTTTGGACAACCTTTCTCAACATAGCTGGAACCTGTTTCATTAATGCCAACAGTAATTTAAAGCAATGCCACTGTAAACAATAAACATCAGGAGGAAATATATTTTGCTGGTAAGACACTGTCACAATTCTTTAGATTGTTTTGAATGGCCAAAAATCTCTTCTTATATCAAGCCACCCCCAAAAATACTTGCCTAATTTTCCTACAAAAAGAATCTCAGAACTGAAAATTTCAAAGACCTTCAAATATTTTCTGATCATCCCCATTTCTTGAAATCCCAAGTAACCCCCATAAGCAGGACAAACACTCTCTCTGTCTCAATTCTTAATTAACCACTGATAATGTTTGATAGATGTTGACGCTTTAGCTCAGCTGTTCTGTCCCGGCAGTTGCCATCATGGACATTATCATCATTGTCATCATCATCATCATCATCATCATCATCATCATCATCATCCAGGAAATAACTTTCATCAAAATCATCATGAATAAGAGTGACATTATGCAAGACACAGGCTCCCATTACTATCTTAGTCATAAGCTTTACGCTTAAATGGTTCAAATGGCCCAGTTTTCTCCATCTCCCCTTCAAAAGACTAATTGCACGCTCTACAATCTGTCTGGATGATGACAAGGTATTGTTGAAACGGAGCTGATTTGGTTGTAAGTGACCGTTATTCCTGAAAGGAGTCATGAGCCATCTGTAAAATAGAGAAACAAACATAAAAATATCAGAAAATCATCTTTTCTTAAATTATAAATAAATATATAAATAAATAAATCGACTTTGTTTAACGAGGGTAGCACATAACAGTACAAATAACTAACAAACCCATGGCCCTCGAATTCCCGATCGATTTGGAATTTAGAAATGTTGATTTTTGAGGAGGGAGGAAAACCGGAGAACCCGGAGAAAAACCTCCGAGCAAGGGCGAGAACCAACAACAAACTCAACCCACATCTGACGCCGGGAATCGAACCCGGGACACATTGTTGGGAGGCAAACACTCTCACCACTGCGCCACCCCTGTTCCCCTCCTCCCCTTATATACTTACTGCCCCCAAAAAGGTAATATCTAATCTTGTAATGAATACTACACTGAATATTAAGCGATGGCAATTAATGCAGTTGACTAACAGTTTGAATAATACTATAAATCCACCCAGAAATAATTACACGTAATATAAGAGGTAAAGCAAAATAATTGATGAATTCAAATGTGAAGAGTACAAAATTGAGAATTGCTCTATACAACTGAATATATAAACATATATTTGCTCATAACAAAAAGATATTTGTTCAACATCAATACCTCATAAGTGGGTAGCCCCCATCCCCAATGATGTGGTAATCTGCGGGAAACTTGTTTCCAGAAGTGGCAAAAAGAGAAGAGTTTCTGAGAACTCTGGAATCATGGACAGATCCAGGCCAACCTGCCAATACATCTGTGAGGACCATGTTATTATCACAAACAATCTATATGTAAGCAAAGCATTAATTAGTAATTGCAACATGAAAGAAATTACCAACTGACACAAAAAACGAGTGTGACTAGTACTTGGTTAAAGAAAAAGGACTGATCAATTCCTTTTTTTTCACTGATCTATAAAGCTAGTTAATGGTATGAGAATATTTACCTGCAATTGTAAAGCATAAAACTTTTTCCTACAAATGTATGACTCTGAGTCTACACCGGGTGCCTTGATCTTTATGAAGGTCCCGTCTATGGCACCTTAACATGAAAGTATAAATTAAGAACATGTCATTATTTGCCAAAATTTTGATTTTCAAACCACTTTCACTCCAGAACTTATTAGACTAACCCCTTTTTAAACCTTTACTTTCTCAAGCTAACCAAAAATGAGCAACAAGACAGTTTACTTAAATGAGCGCTAATTCCATCTTCCATTAATCTACATCTAATCCCTTGCACTGTAGATTATTGAAGGCCACCAGTGTTCCCCCTTTTCAATGTTACACAAAACCGAAGCAAGCCTTGCGGAGAAATCCAACATTGTTTCACACGAAGGGGTAACAATGAACAGGGGCAGGGTGAGAACAATGCTGTAGCCCATTGAAGCAAGAAACTAAAATTTCAGGCTCACAACGGTATAAAACTGTTTATTATATAAACACCAGTGAAATACCATGTGAGCTTTCCCGCGAAAACTTCTTATATCTTCACACGTGAAGATAACATGTTATCTTCACATGTGAAGAGATCACCGTCGTTATGGTTACATAATAAATCGCGCCTTTGAAAGCAGCGCCTGCCCGCTTATGGGTATGAATTTTATCTTCTCGTGGTCAACTCGATATCTCACGAGCGAGCGCAGCGAACTCGTGAGATATCGAGTTGACCACTCAAAGATAAAATTCATATCCACACACGGGCATGTAATATCCTCTATGTACTACACATAGTTTGACATATACATTGTTAAGACTCAGGAACCTGCAAGATATACCAGGACCAGATTTTAACAACGATATGCATAGCTGGATGTAGACTGTTTCAGTATGTCACCCAGCTGAAATTAAAGTAAATTTGCCTCCAATCTCATCACTGAATTTAATTCACGAGGACATAGTAATTGGCTTCAGCCTACACTGACCCACCTCCATGGTAAAGAGATAAAAAATGTCGTACATTGTAGAGCAATATTGAAGGAACTTTCTAAGTTTTCACCAATAACACCTACCAATTGTTCCAGGCATTCCTCCATCTTCAAAACTCTGTGAGATTTCTCTCATTTCCGCGACTGCAAAATACCCCAAAATGAACATTAAAGTTTTAAATAATTTCCATATACACATGTGGTTCCTTTATATATTGAAGAAAAAATATGTAATGAATTTTACTTTTTAATTATTCAAGCAACACTGATTACATTATAACATGTTTCAGTTATTACCGCTGTCGAAAACAGGTTTGTTTACAGCTTTATTATGACTAACAAAAACATGGAGAAAAAAAGATAGTCTCACCATTAGGCCACTTTAGATAGCGTGGAAGAATTGACAGGATGGCAGTATTTACTTTTCTCAGCACTCTACCGCAACTACTCATAGTGACATCGAAGCGATCGGCCACTTGTCTTGAAGTCTCGCTACCATTAGCCAGCATCCACAAATAAATCAAAATTTGTTTCTCTGGAGGAATTGGGGTCCTTCCGAACCGGTTTAAACCCACATTAAGGTAGCCAGAGGCAACAATTTCTCGCGTGAGCAGCTCACAGGTGTTACGAGTCAGCCGAAAGTGACTTTTAAATTCGTCCCCAAAATACGATGGTACAGTTTCTTCGAAGTAGCCTTGGATTCTACTGAGGCTTCGTCGCATAACTGTAGAACCACAGCAAGGACAAAAGTGTCGTCGTCGGACTCTATCAAGTCATGACAGTCCTCGTCGTCGTCCAAAACAGCCAACAAAAACCCGTGTAGCGCCATTTTTAATTGTTTTTAATTAGCAACTTGTTGTCATAGTGACAGAGAATCAACCGCTACAATACCGTATCGGGGGCTCAAATTTCCGTTTGGCATATGGTTGATGGTTCAGGACCCGTTTTTCCCGTTCTTTCCGGATGGAAATTCGCTTACCATTAAAAGGGAATTTTTCATCCGGATGGTTTCAGGTAAATGGTAAGCACCCCTGAAATCTTCAAACCCACTGTTCTCTGGAAGGTAGAAAAGCTCATCAGGCCTACCAGGGACTGTATCATGACGTGATTTTCGAATGTAATGGGTGTTCCTTTGATCCCTTACATGATCTAGGTCAACCTGCAAGATATCTTTAAAACAGAACCACAAACAGGACATACTTAATTCACTAGCAGTATCGACAATGTTTGTTTCAACTGAGTCTTTAAAAAAATTAATCCACCACGTTGATCTGTCATGCCGATAAAATGACCACCATGCCTCTATGCGCTGGTTTGCTGGAGACGATCCGTATCTATGTGCATTTAATCCAGCTTGTTCGTCGTTACCATTTCCTCGAAAATAACACTGCATGGCCGCCATGGTCACATTCTCAGTCCCACAATCTGTTCGAAGAACTCTTGGGCAACCTCTGTTTGATTTGACACAATCGTAAAACAATGAAGCTACGTGGCAGGGGTCATTATTCGAGGGGCAAATTTTCAACCACATGACTCGACGACTGAAACTTTCCACAGCACCATGAATAGGAAAGCCGTATGGCTTTAACATATCGTAGCCGTCAACGTGCCACGCAAAATTCGGGCCTGGGTTAGTGTACGACCTTTTCCTTAGTGCAAGAGCCTTCCTCAAGGCTGTTCCTTCAGGGTCAACTTGTAAAATTCCTTCGACCTTTCTTCATGGTGCCTGTATTCCGTAATCCAAACGAAGGGTGTGCCACATAGCTCGATAGCCCCTTATACAGACTGGCCCATCCAATTCTTGTAGAATGGCCTGGTAAATTTCGGCATCGTCACTGTTTGCATTCCTTCTTCTTAATCCGTACTCGCGCAGTCTATTGTGCAAAGTACGCATAGACATTTCTGTTGCGTTCTGTTTTCTAAAAAGAGTAATATAACCGAGTAATCAAACCCACGCTGAAAATACTAACGAATGAGAACCTCCTCTTTGTCCACGGTTGCTCCACATCTAGAGCAATATTGGTCAGTTTCCTCGACCTCTTCTGAGCAGTTCACTTAAAAGACACATCCATTCTCGCGACAGATCGCCACATGCGAAGATAACAAACAAAATGGCGGGGAATGATCCAGGCGTATAACCCGCCACTGGGTCGAGTATTGATGGGTTTATGCTTTGTATAGTAACATCCTGCATAAAGTAATCGGGAACATTTGGAGTTGTGTTTCGCAAATATTGTGTTGTGTTTTGGGAGATTTGCGTTGTGCTTTGCAAATACTGTGTTGTGTTTCGATGACATTGTGTTGTGTTTCGATCATACAGTGTTGTGTTTCCATAATATTGTGTTGTGTTTGGATGATACTGTGTTGTGTT
>NC_090884.1:14713328-14715828 GCF_036669925.1 Montipora capricornis | reverse complement strand
GTTCAGCAGAGAAATAAACTAAGCCGTATAGCCGAGATAAACTGTCGCAAGTCAGAATATAATAGCTAGAAATCTTCGTAACTGAACAGTTCTGTATGATTGTTTCTATGATGTTGTTATCCGCCTTTTGAACAAACCAAAAAGATTGTTTAATTTGATATAATTTTTTTTTGTTTTAGCAAACTTTCTCAACACACTGCTTGATAAAATGAAGTTAGCCGATGCCAGGCACTGTAGAGATTTGGTAAAGCCAGGGCTAAGCATGCTGAAGCAAGAGTTTGTATCAAGCGCTTCTTGAAGGAATTTCTAGCCTAAACCCAAGCTCCTAACACTTCTTTAATGGTAAGACGAACAGCCTTTAGTAAATCATGATAGTATAACCTGCTTTTAATTTTAACTTCCGTATTCAAAACATAAATGTTATGTGTTTCTGTTGATAAAAATATTGTGATAGTATTGATGGAAGATTTATATGAAATAAAAGACAAACTTCATTCTTTAGTTCGCTACATGTAAGGTAAATTTATGTCAAGTTTTGGCAAGCAAAAAAGGTGACTAATGAGATGTTTTCATGTTTGTTCATTTAAATAATAATTGATCAAGGGAATGATAAGCTTAAAATGATGTATTGACACTTCACATATGGACTGTTCAGCGAGTTTTTACGCGTATTTTTTATTTCCCTTGAATCATAGTTTATCAGTTTCAGGCAGGAGGGAGGGGGCGACTCTATTGTTTTCAATAATTATCCTTGACCGACTCATCACTGCCAGTGTGACATCACATAGCAACGAAGAGCGCTTCGCTTGGCTTGCTCCCGCTATTAGCGTGGGGACGCCATTGAGGCAAGGACAACAGAGGTCAATAAGGCTAATTCCAACGCTAATATCGCTTTTGTCCGCTAATTGATCGTAAGTGTGAACTCCTTGCTATTGTTATTGTCTTTGTATGTAAACTGTTTCTTGTTTTGTGAAAGCGTGTTTCTGTAATTTTGTTGCATTTGTCGCGGGTTCAGTGGCGGGACCGCCAGCTTGCCTTCGGGACAGTCAAAGGTTGTCTAAAATATCCACCTTTTTTCTCAAAACGGTTGAACCGACGTTCTTCAAAGTAGGTTTTATTCCTTGATAATACACGTTTCAATCCTGTGTCATTATGTGCTGGTTGAATCAGCCGTTCTTCATATCAATCCATTTGCGTGTCGAGGTGTTTTCAACCAGTTTCTCCACAGGTAGCCCAAGCTTGATATATGAGCAGCTCTTTATATGATGACCTTTGTAGCGATTTGCATATTTATGAGGGTTTGTATGGGGAAAATAACGATTGTTTCTGGGATCTATGAAAATGTAGCGATTTAAATAAAAATCGTCTTATCTTACTTTAGTTGAGTGTTTTTTCCCTCCTGTGTGGTCTTTGAGCCGATTTACGGCCATTCCTGGTAGTTTTAGTGGAACCGGTTTGCTCCCTCTATATATACTTCCCAAGGTTGGGTACTCTCACGAAGCAGTCGATCCGATCCGCCGAAGAAAAACGGCCGTAAATTCTCTCCTGCAGCTCCAGTCGCCTCGAAATTCCTGTTAGAGCACAGACGATAGTTAATTTTTCCTTCTGTGGTCTTTGCTTGGCGTCGAATCTTCACAGAGGCCGAATAAAACGTCGGCAATCTCTGAAAACGTTCCCGTTTTAAGCCATCGAAAGGCTTTGTTCAAACTTCGCGTTACTCCAACGGTGAAAAGTTAGCTTAGCGACCCGGCCTGAGGCTCCAATTACTTCCACTCCGGGTGGGAGACAGTTTTTTGCTCCCATCAAAAATCACTTCCTTGAATTCACTTCCTTGTAATCCTACAGCAAAAGTCTTTAGTTTCACAGATGAACGACAACGTGTATTGAGAACTGCCGGGTACGAGGGTATTGATTTTTGATGAGAGTCTCAGGCCGGGTCGCTAAGCTAACTTTTCACGTTGGAGTACAGCAACACTTTTCCAAGGGTAAGAGGGTAAAGGGTAAAACGGTAAAAGGTAATATTTTGAACCAACCTTTTTGCTGAAGTGCTTGGCGCAGCCATGAATTCCTATTACACCCTGCTGAAATTGGGGGAACTCGATTGCATGGTCGAAGAAATTGTTGTGTTCATGATTAATCTTTTTGTGGAAGCAATATTAAGCATGCCCTATGTTGGCGAGCACAGCAGACTGTTACGAAAAATAGCATTGCGTGACTAGCGTTACTTTCTAGAAGCCTCGCCAGAGTTTGTAGTTTGTTTATTTTTAGGTTCGTTCGTAAGCGTTTCCAAATCGGTGTGTTTTGTAATCTTTCTGTGATTAGATTGTTTACTGTTTTAGAAAGTTATAGAATCTCATTGTGAAAGTGTATAAGTAAGCGAGTCTGAGCGATGTTTTTTAACTAGTGTTCACAAGCGAAGAGAGTTGGCGTTAGCCGTGTTTAGTCAAGTGTGACAGAATCAGTGTTTATTCAAGTTGGCGGAGGCCGTGTAAGTTTATCG
>NC_090884.1:14633328-14695828 GCF_036669925.1 Montipora capricornis | reverse complement strand
TATTGTGTGACCTGTCGATCAACGTGTTGATGTGTAATGTCATAGACCGATGTTGACCTCCAGACCGATTTCCATGTTCTTGTCAAACGAATAGCTGTCACAATGGTAATGGACGAAAAGAATATGATCTAAGCGCCATAAAAAAACATTACTCTGAGACATTTGTGAAAGTGTGTGGAAATATGCAAGACCACGAGAACGTAACGCGATATTGCTCATTTCAACACTGAAGAACCGTGTCCTTTGAAGTTCAAAAGAATGTAACGACCCCGTAAACCTTTGATTATCCGTGTGATAAACGAATTTGCACGTTCGTGTCGAGGGAACAGACGCCACAGCAACAACGAAAAAACCAACGCGACGTAAGCTCCATTAAAAATCATCACCCTAGTAAAGGTATGTTTGTAGCAAAAAAATGCGAGGGGTCACAAGAATTTTAATGAATGTAACATTGACCACTTCAACACCGGGGAATTATATCCTTTGAAGTTCAAAAGAATAATGAAAAAAATGTAACAACCCACGAATCTTTGATTGTCCATGTGATAAACGAGTAACCAGTACCTTTAAAGCTAACATGCAATTTTTTTGTCGATCAGTTTGATTTAAGTAAACCGGTCACCAACAGTCACAGATAAGCGAACCCACGCAGACTTAGATGTGCCAAAGAATTTGTTGAGTTAAAATATCCCAAAAATGTCGTTTGTTAAGTCACGATCCAACGTAGTCGACGAGTTAGCTTGATTCGAGCAAAACCCGATCGCCAACAGTCACAGATAAGCGAACCCACGCAGACTTAGATGTGCTAAGGAATTCGTTGAGTTAAAATATCCCAAAAATGTCGTTTGCTAAGTCACGATCCAGAGCAAAACCCGATCACCAACAGTCACAGATAAGCGAACCCACGCAGACTTAGATGTGCTAAAACATGTGCCGAGGTGAAATATCCCAAAAATGTCATTTGTTAAGTCACGATCCAGCATAGCCGATGACTTGTATTCTGACCAAAGCGAAAAGATGCGTCGGAGTAAAAACTAGTCACGACCCAACACAGCTAAATGAGTTGTGTTCTGACCATGACACAGCAAGTGTATGTTTTGAAGATGAAAAATGCCCTAACCCCAACCCTAAACCTAACCTCTGAGACAATCGATGGTCGTTTTAATATTCGTGTGTTCTCTCTGTAAAAAAAGGATACATCTTTCAGACTGGTTCATACGAGCCGCTGCGTTTAAATCTAGTGTAGATTTTACTCAAAGAGAGCGAACAGTTCTATCATATCGTATTACGTTATCGTGTTCGAAAACTGGAACAATAATAAAATCAACGCAATGTGTTTGCGTGTTCAAATTTCGACGTTGCTTGTTTACAGGTCATTTTTATTGTGTCACAATGACAAGGTCGATCAAGGTGTTTGCGTGTTCGACTATCAACGTCGCTCGTTCTGAAGGGAGACTCCGAGACCTTCAGATTTGGGTCGCGGTTTTACAACTAAATCACCTATAAACGATAGTAGACTCTCGTGGTGTATGATGTATATTAAAAGCGACGATAGCCTCTTGCAGGGAACCATGTCTGTTCAAGACCGGTGCTCTATCTGCCTAAAGACAGAATGGGGCTTACCGGTCTCAAATTTAACGGGATTACCGGTTCACGAAAATTGTGCAATCATGTCACAAGGAGAGAAAGCGGCACCGTTGGACAAAGTTGCTGTCGTATTGGATCTCGAATCTTTTTTTGTCGACGGGAAACATAATCCTCGGGAACTTGGTTGGGTAGACCACAGGGGGGTTTCTGGAAACGTGAAATTTAAAATGCCCTGCAAGTTTGACGAGTTATCCGATAAGGGAGTCAGGGTGGCTTAGTGGTTATCTATCTGGCCTCCCATCTGGCCTCCCACCACTGCGAGCCGGGGCTCAATTCTGGCCTCGGCCAGCAGGTGGGCTGAGTTTCAGTCGATCTCAACCTGACTCGAGGGTTTTTCTCCGGGTACTCCGGTTTTCCTCCCTCATCAAAATCGACTCACAGCTAATTGACATCTAGCTGTGGTGCTGTGCTCCGACATCAAACATGGACTGTATAGCGGCAGCCAGAGGCGCCTTTGTATGCTTTCAGCCCGATGTCGTGAGCCGCGCCCTTCGCAATTCAGTCCTCGACTGCAAGTAAGGGTGATTAGCACTAGGATATATATATATAGCAAGGACAAACGAACTGCTTTGTTTGTGATTAGAAAGGTCACCGGGCTCCCTTTCGAGAACAACCCAGTGGAACAAGCCCTCGATGGAGACGAGCTTGGAACAGTAATACTCGCTTTATACCAAAATTCAAAGACACAACGGAAAGATCTCGTGGCTTTCAAGGGCGGTCACATAGAGAGAAACTTTGAACATTCCTTCTATAGACATAGGAGAACATGGGTGCCCTAACTATGTCGATATCCTAAAAGCGGGTCACCAGCCAAAACGGAATTGCAGACAACATGCAGTAGGAAGCCATTTTCACTGCGCGACAGAGGAATGTTATGCTTTTTTCAAGTGGATAAAACAGTAACTAGAGGAGCGTAAACACAAGAGTAGATTAAAAAAACGAACCACATAAACAATTAAAAGTATTCATCTGTATGTTTCGTTGCCTATTTAATAAACGTACACGATTATTACACGACAGTAAAAAATCTATTATCTGAACTCTTTCTGTTTTATGTTTTCTGTCTAATGTGGTCAAATTCGGCTCGAATCAACATTCTATCGTCTTTAACATATCTTACTGCAGATAAAACTGTTAATTTCATCGTAAATTTCCCACATGTAAAAATATTTGCAAACGTGCGGACGAGTCCCGAAGCTCGGACACTGCGCCAAAGGTCCGATATGGTCTGTTTCATGTCGGACATTTCACTATTTCGGGCCTGTTCTGACGTTCGAAAAGCTTTGACCATGTCAGACAAGTGAGCAATCATCACACTGTGGACATGTTCATTTACATCTACCCTAAGGCCAGTGAACTCGCAGCCAACCATGTTAAACGGACACTTGATTTGAATAGCAGGACATTCATTTTCAAAATGTTCATCCACTTTACATTTCGGTATATTACTTTGACCGCAATTCACAATTTAGTGGGATAGTATGTACATTCCTTGTCGTAGTGGACTTGCAGATACTTCCACTTTACTTTTATCGTGCAAAATCTGCAAGCTGTTATCCTTTCGATGCAATGTTCCGTGACGTGAGTTGAGATCTCTCTTTTGGCCATGTTCATTCCACAATCATTCGGACAATCTCTAAGAACAAATTCACACTCCGACAGATGAGTTTGTAGTTCACCGAGGCGGCCTTTCCATGTACAGCCTGTCATTGTCTTGTAGCGACAGAAGACTTGGCGATCCATCATCATTTTGTTGACAAAATTATCAACATGTAGTTGCGATTCGTTTATGGGCTGTTGATCATTAGGACAGAACAACCCAGATGTATTCAAAGAACGCATTATACAATTGCAACAAAATCGGTGACCACATGGGGTTTGCACGGCATTTCGTAAACCAAACAAACAGATCGAGCATTCATAATCACGCTCTAATGGTGGATCGAAATTCTCGTCATATCCTTCGTTATCATCATCGACGACAGGACCCATTGTTTTGGCAAGGTCTCAAAACTCGTATTTCGTACCTACATATAGCAGAGAGCGGTTATCGCCACATTTCGATTTTCGTCTGACACTGTTTCCTTTAATTTACCAACATTTGAACGATGTTATTTAAAAACTATTTATGTCAATTTAACCAGATCACCTTCGATAGCCCTCTTGGGTTATTTTTTTCGTTTCGAGACCATCGCATCCATAACGTTAGAAAGAATTAACATTAAACGAGTGTTGTTTTAATATCGTGTGATGAAACACACAGATTTGCTTCTTTTTAATCGAATTTATTGATATGCCAACTAATGCTGTTGCGCTAGTTTGTTTCCCAGTTTCGACAAATTTTTTATTTTTCTTTTGAGATCTTCGTTTTCAAAATCTCTGTCCCAAGAGAAAAATAGAGCGTTTTCTCGAGGCTAGTTCCAACGAATCTTTATTTTTTTCCTCTGCGTGTCTCTGTTAGTTACCTTCCAAAAATATTGGTCAAAAAAGTTACAACCGGTGATTCCACAGAGTACACCTAAAATTATTCATAAAGGTCAACCATGGTTCGTAGCATACTCTTAGCTTTTTTGCAGAGGTAATTTTTAAAGTTGTGTAACATTAACCAATAAGACATGCGTCGAAAACCAAACATTGTCGTGTCGTCATTCGTTAACATGGTACATTCGTAAAACGGCCAATTTGGGATCTGTCGTGTTTTTTTTTTGGAGGGGGAGGGGGGGGGGTCCTACGTTTTTGGGGCGAAAAAAAGCTATTGCGTTCGAGAACAAACATTACTCGTGATGTCATGGTTATTACATCATATTCTTTTCGGGTTCTGAGATGTTTTGGGGGGTCTTTTGTTTAGGCTACATTTTGCGTTGGAAGCACAAATATTTTTCGTGATATCATCCGCGTCAAAGAGCAAAGATATCCATGACGTAACATGCCTTATCGCACACGACATAGTACGAGGGCCAATTTTGGCTTCGCCGTGGTTTACTATAGTAGTCCGGGTTTAGCTATGACACACAAACTTGGCCACCAATGATTTCGTTATATCATCCGTGTTAAAGAGCAAAGATGTTTACGACGTAATATGCCTTATGGCATGACATTCGTAGGAGGGGCACTTTTGGCTCTCGGTGTCGTGGTTTACTCTGATAATCCGTAGAGTTATGGAATGCGATGGGTATTGGAATGTGATGGGTGTTGGAATGTGATGGGTGTTGGAATGTAATGGTTATTGGAATTCGTGGGCTTAGCAAAAGTATTTTTTAAAGATAGGCTACGTTTTGCATTGGAAGCACAAATATTCTTCGTGATATCATCCGCGTCAAAGAGCAAAGATATCCATGACGTAACATGCCTCATCGCATACGACATAGTACGAGGGCCAATTTTGGCTCCGTCGTGGTTTGCTTTAGTAGTCCGGGTTTAGCTATGACATACAAACTCGGCCACCAATGATTTTCGTGTTTGCATATATGACGTATACTCGTGATTCTACATGCAATCGAGACTCAAGGTCATTTGGTTGGCTATAAAAACGGAATACGGTTGAGCTAGAATCAAACCACTGAGAAAGCTACGACTCAGAAGAATTTGAGAGAACCTAAGAGAAGTCAAGAGAACTCAAGAAATGGCCCTTTCTAAGGAGAAACAAGAAGACTTTCCACCGCAGGTAACGGAAAACTGTGCATGTTTGGCAATGAGATGTCGCGACGCCGACCAGATGTCAGATTTGTATAGAGTATTTTTTCTGCATAGAATCGAGAGCATCACGAAGCGAGTGAAATTGTTGGTGAAGTGCCTGTGCGAGTATCACTCTACTTCTTCGTTTATGTACTATATCTTCAGCAGATTGACAACCCCCGATGCTTCGAACAAGAACCTATTAATGAAGTTCATGCTTACCCTGGGAGGCTCGAGTGTGAATCTTTCGGCGTTCAATTTGAACATCGCAAGTTCGTCTGAATTATCTTTTTTTAAAAACTGTACGTTGCCAGCAAACATTCCAGAATTTGCAAGCGAATCCGTGTTGTCGAGACCGTGTCAAGTCATACTGAAAGAATCACAATCAGAAAGGATCTACGCCTCTTGGGAAAAGACCATGCTGAAACTGCACGAATCTTTAAACGTCCAAGTTTTAACAGACCAGGCATTGATGAGAGCAATGCTAGCCTGTAAGATTTTGACTCTTCTTGAATTGAAAAACGGGAGTAAAGCATTCAAAATTAGCGAGAGAGGAAGGTTGTTATTGGATGAAGTGTTTCCTTGTAAACTTGAAACCACGAAAGCCTGGCCGGCAAGTGCTATGTGCCTGTATGTATTCTTTGAATGGATACAACGGAACGATGTAGTTCAGACAGGTGTGGACTGCTCAAAACTTTGGATATCGTTTGCAGGGAGTGAAGATTAATTCGCCCGAAAGTATAATAATCACGATGGTGTCTCTAAAGACGCACGACGTAAACAATTACCGGTGCCGGTACGACCACGAACGGTGCGGATTTGTATTACCCGTGGGCCGTGGTGGAGTGTTAATCGGAACACCTGTGTTGATGAAAATAATGATGTTGTGTTCGATGGCCTATGTATATGTCCATTACAGCAATAGCGGCAATTTAGATCGAGATTCGTTGATCGCTTGTATGCTATATCATTTGATAACAAACACCTCGTTAGGATCGAAGAAAGTGCCTTTACACAGAGTCGACAGTCTGTTGGAGAAACATTTATCTACAGCGAGAACCATGGACGTAACCACTGTCGTTATACCTTTATCTGCATCTGATTATCGCACACCGGAAGGGACTCACAAGAATAGGAAAAAGAAATTGGCGTGCAAGGTCGCGAAGCCCACTGAACAACAAGACATTAAGTCCTTTGTGAGGACTTGTCAAAATTGTGAAGATAAATTCAGGAAAACGAAATGCGACACTACAATGCACGTCAAACGTAGTTGGGACACCTGTCCAATAATCATGTATTCCAAGTAAAGTTGGCTTTTTGGGGTCACAATTGGAGCGTACCACCCCCCTCCCCCCCAAACAATGTTGGAAGATGCAGATAAACAGTATTTTTGTTGAAATCTGTGTTGTAGTGTCAAATCTCAACATTGCTTGGGGGGGAGGGGGTGGTGGGAGATTATTTCAGTAGTATCTCGCTAAGTGTCCCAACACTTTTGACCTGCATTGTCTGAAAACGACTAGTTGGGAAAAAGTGCTGTTAACGTGGTCAAGGGATACCAAGTTTCTGGCATAACTATAATACGGAATTTGCGACGGTAATAAACGATGTTTGGCGTGACCAAACGAGTGTACGAATGCGCGCGGACGGCGTTCTAGTGAAATTTTGACTAGTGTGACGTTATGTATATGCATTCGAAATGACTTAAAACTGCGCTGTTTATTGGAAAACGTTTGGAGTGTTAGTTCTGTCAATGTTTTAGCGTGAAAAGAAGTGGAATATGGTTTTCACAAAACAAATACTAGCATCGAAGAGAGCATTAGCGTGGTATTTAGACAAATACAGTCACTATTCGTATCGACAAATCGCACAAGATTGTGGAATTTCAAAATCGAGTGTACAGAGAATATGCAGTGGAGAACTTCCCGGAACTGTTAAAGAGTCTTCAACTTCCACGAGAACCGGGAGACCAAGACAACTAAGCCAACGGGATCTGAGATTACTGCTCCGTACAATGAAACAATTACGGAAAAGGAATGTCCACGTGACAGTCAAGGGGTTAGTGGAGGAGAGTGGCCTTAATTTTGATAGAGCGAGTAGAAGAACATATTGTCGATATTTAAATGAGCTCGGGTACTCATACTTTTCAGCTAGGAGAAAGGGGATTCTGCTTGAAAACGATAAAAAGTTGCGCGTGAAATTTGATCGTAAAATGAAGCGGGAGGTGGCAAGAAATTCTGAATTCTGGACTAACGAAGTTTCGTTTTATTTGGATGGTGTATCTTTCGTGCATAAGTATAATCCACAGAGCGGCGCAGCCTCGAACAGATCAAGGGTATGGCGTAGGAAAGACGAAGGCCTTGAGGTAACCGCGAAGGGTTCGAAAGAGTTGGCCGGAGGGAGAAGATTGCATGTTGTGGTGGCGATAGCATACGGGAAAGGAGTTATTCTAAAAGTGCCGTACGAAAAAATGACCGGTGATTTTTTTTGAAACTTCATAAGGGAACATTTCAACATTACGTTTGCGCAAGCTGGTCCCAAAACAAATGGAAGACGTTTATTTGTTATGGATAACGACCCGTCGCAAACAAGCAGGTTAGCTAGGGATGCGTTAGAAGAGATAGAGGCTGAATTTCATGAAATCCCTCCGCGTTCACCGGACCTAAATCCTATCGAGAACATATTTCATCTTATAAAGAGATATTTAGAATCCGAAGCAATATCTAGAAATATCACAAGGGAGTCGTTTGAGGAATTTCAAGCTAGAGTTTTAAGAGCTTTTGATTGTATTTGTACTGAAACTATAGATAACACAATTGCCAGTTTGAACAAAAGGATAGAAGCTATCCTTGCCTCTAAAGGCGGTAGAACCAAATATTAATCACGCAATGCGGAACTGTGAAAACTGAACATGCTTTATTATTTACACTTCAGTATATTCTGTGAATTTCTAAAGCGTGTAAAGTGTAACTTCATTTTCATGCTATCTGAGGAAAATGCTTGTGTAAATTGTAATTGTCACTTTGTAAAACTCGTGACAACGAGAAGTTTATCACATGCGTGACATTTGCATTTTGTTGACGTAAAGAACTGAACATTACTCACTACAATACTCACTTTAAATAGTGGAGATTTATGCAAATTGAAAACGTATTTGACATTAAATGAACACAAATTTAGAAAGTATGTATGTTTTCTTTAGTTTGAAGAAACTATTTCTTTCATTATATGAGTTATTGCGCATTTTCAACTCAGTACTCAGTAAAAGCACAAGAAAAGAAAGCTATTAATTAGCTCTTCATATAAAACATTCAATTTACTGAGTAATGTTGTAAACTCTATTCAGACACGTTCCTTTGGAGCGCATTATACAACAATTGTTTTTATATACTCAACAAGAGTAGCCGGCCATAGTTTATTTTTAAACACTGTTCTTCATTGATGCGAAATGAATGCAAACGTTACTGAGTATTGTCGCGAGCATCATGTCGCCGTCAGTCAGCAATGTAAACATTGCTAGAATTCTCTAGAATGAATCGTGCAAAACAATGTCCACAGGGCGCGATTTCTCGCTGTTCACTCTGTGAAATGGGCTTCCAGAACCGGAAAAAAGACCATCTAATGTCCATCATCTTTGTGTTTGTCTGATCTATTGCACCGGCTCTAATGGAAACAATCGGGGCATCCGATGTAGCAAAAAAAGGCGTGTCACGCGTTAGTTCAATATCTCTTAAACAAAAGTTCTTTGGTGCGGGTAAATGGATTGTATCGCCCTCTAGCGCCTGGAGAAGATCAGCCCACGCGATTATTGTTGGATTCCACCGAAAGTCATTCAAAAGAATGACTTCTGCTTGTTCCGCGCCAACCCATGCGAAGGAGCCCGTTGCTGGATTACAGAACGTGTTATAAATTATTTTCAATGGCGATAACATAAAAGTCTTTCCAGAATTGGCAGTTCCATACAAATAAATATTCCGGAATTTTCCTCGACCTTTAGACAGGGCTGTATAAATCGCATTGCAGAAAACCGAGGGGATTATTCCTTGGTTGTCGAGAACCTCATTTGCCGCCACAAACCACCTTCCTTCGCAACCGTCCACGCATGGCGCATCTTTAGATTCTTGTAAGAGCTGTATTCGCGATTTCTTCAGGCGAAGACACTGCTCTTCAGCGTGAGAAAATTCTTTCGCTAATGATAATGCTTCATCCACCGCTTTATTCCCGCGGTTTGCTATAAACTCGGCCAGACAGCGTTTTCCTTCTCGTTCTTGAACCATCGCCAAACATACAAGCTCCAGCCTTGTGGATATTGACTTCTGTTGAATTAGTTTACAAACGTCAAAAACACTTAGCCGTGGATCTTTGATCTTTCTTTGCTTCGATACCCCGCCTAGTTTGCGTTTTCTTTTGTTAGAAGCGATTGCATTTTCCGTTCGAGGACAAGTAGTTAAGTCTGGATGACCCACAGAATGAACCGCTTCGAGGTCTGATTTCGTGACATACTTGTAGGCGCTGTAATATGTATTGTGGCGGTCACTGAAATGAACTTCGATGTGGAATTTTTGGCTCAAGTATCTCTTTACTTGTAGCCATCTACCTCTCTTCTTCAGTTTTACCGCCATGTGAAAATGGTACTTGTTGAGATCGCCATCGGCATCGGTAGTGGCATGACCCTCCATGCTTACCACCCAGTGAGAGATTTCAATGTTAAAGCTATTCCATGCCTCTATTATCGCTTCGCCAAACGTCTCTCTACGGAACTTTTCAGTGTCTGCGCGACTGTACGTTATAATGTAAACAACTCTCTGGCTTTCTGAAGCCTCCATTTTCTCATTGAGGACAACACTCTAAAGAGCTTTCAGAGCCGCGCGCTCACAGTATAACACGATTTCTATGTAAACAACAGACCTTGTGGGCAGCGGATGGCATATCCGATTTAATAAACAAAACACCACGTTTTGAACTCTTTGAAAGTGAAATAAAGCTCATCGTTTCTTAAGCGTTACAACAGTGTGAACATGCAAGTTGTTATTTTTTACCCCGACTCACTGACCTGCATGGTATTCATTTGTCTATCTTTTTCCTGATATACACCTGTTGCGCCTTTCCCTTATCCATACTCTAATATGACAATACGAAAAGTGCGGCAATTGAAATTCCTTGTATATTGTTCACAAATATGTTCTTCTTGCTTACCAAACAAGAGTTCTCATAAGAAGCCCCGCTTTTCATCGACCAATAGGCCACAAACCTGATCTCTTTCAAATACTCACTTTCAGACAATGCAGGTCAAAAGTAGTTGGGACACCTGTCCAATAATCATGTATTCCAAGTAAAGTTGGCTTTTTGGGGTCACAATTGGAGCGTACCACCCCCCTCCCCCCCAAACAATGTTGGAAGATGCAGATAAACAGTATTTTTGTTGAAATCTGTGTTGTAGTGTCAAATCTCAACATTGCTTGGGGGGGAGGGGGTGGTGGGAGATTATTTCAGTAGTATCTCGCTAAGTGTCCCAACACTTTTGACCTGCATTGTCTGAAAACGACTAGTTGGGAAAAAGTGCTGTTAACGTGGTCAAGGGATACCAAGTTTCTGGCATAACTATAATACGGAATTTGCGACGGTAATAAACGATGTTTGGCGTGACCAAACGAGTGTACGAATGCGCGCGGACGGCGTTCTAGTGAAATTTTGACTAGTGTGACGTTATGTATATGCATTCGAAATGACTTAAAACTGCGCTGTTTATTGGAAAACGTTTGGAGTGTTAGTTCTGTCAATGTTTTAGCGTGAAAAGAAGTGGAATATGGTTTTCACAAAACAAATACTAGCATCGAAGAGAGCATTAGCGTGGTATTTAGACAAATACAGTCACTATTCGTATCGACAAATCGCACAAGATTGTGGAATTTCAAAATCGAGTGTACAGAGAATATGCAGTGGAGAACTTCCCGGAACTGTTAAAGAGTCTTCAACTTCCACGAGAACCGGGAGACCAAGACAACTAAGCCAACGGGATCTGAGATTACTGCTCCGTACAATGAAACAATTACGGAAAAGGAATGTCCACGTGACAGTCAAGGGGTTAGTGGAGGAGAGTGGCCTTAATTTTGATAGAGCGAGTAGAAGAACATATTCTCGATATTTAAATGAGCTCGGGTACTCATACTTTTCAGCTAGGAGAAAGGGGATTCTGCTTGAAAACGATAAAAAGTTGCGCGTGAAATTTGATCGTAAAATGAAGCGGGAGGTGGCAAGAAATTCTGAATTCTGGACTAACGAAGTTTCGTTTTATTTGGATGGTGTATCTTTCGTGCATAAGTATAATCCACAGAGCGGCGCAGCCTCGAACAGATCAAGGGTATGGCGTAGGAAAGACGAAGACCTTGAGGTAACCGCGAAGGGTTCGAAAGAGTTGGCCGGAGGGAGAAGATTGCATGTTGTGGTGGCGATAGCATACGGGAAAGGAGTTATTCTAAAAGTGCCGTACGAAAAAATGACCGGTGATTTTTTTTTGAAACTTCATAAGGGAACATTTCAACATTATGTTTGCGCAAGCTGGTCCCAAAACAAATGGAAGACGTTTATTTGTTATGGATAACGACCCGTCGCAAACAAGCAGGTTAGCTAGGGATGCGTTAGAAGAGATAGAGGCTGAATTTCATGAAATCCCTCCGCGTTCACCGGACCTAAATCCTATCGAGAACATATTTCATCTTGTAAAGAGATATTTAGAATCCGAAGCAATATCTAGAAATATCACAAGGGAGTCGTTTGAGGAATTTCAAGCTAGAGTTTTAAGAGCTTTTGATTGTATTTGTACTGAAACTATAGATAACACAATTGCCAGTTTGAACAAAAGGATAGAAGCTATCCTTGCCTCTAAAGGCGGTAGAACCAAATATTAATCACGCAATGCGGAACTGTGAAAACTGAACATGCTTTATTATTTACACTTCAGTATATTCTGTGAATTTCTAAAGCGTGTAAAGTGTAACTTCATTTTCATGCTATCTGAGGAAAATGCTTGTGTAAATTGTAATTGTCACTTTGTAAAACTCGTGACAACGAGAAGTTTATCACATGCGTGACATTTGCATTTTGTTGACGTAAAGAACTGAACATTACTCACTACAATACTCACTTTAAATAGTGGAGATTTATGCAAATTGAAAACGTATTTGACATTAAATGAACACAAATTTAGAAAGTATGTATGTTTTCTTTAGTTTGAAGAAACTATTTCTTTCATTATATGAGTTATTGCGCATTTTCAACTCAGTACTCAGTAAAAGCACAAGAAAAGAAAGCTATTAATTAGCTCTTCATATAAAACATTCAATTTACTGAGTAATGTTGTAAACTCTATTCAGACACGTTCCTTTGGAGCGCATTATACAACAATTGTTTTTATATACTCAACAAGAGTAGCCGGCCATAGTTTATTTTTAAACACTGTTCTTCATTGATGCGAAATGAATGCAAACGTTACTGAGTATTGTCGCGAGCATCATGTCGCCGTCAGTCAGCAATGTAAACATTGCTAGAATTCTCTAGAATGAATCGTGCAAAACAATGTCCACAGGGCGCGATTTCTCGCTGTTCACTCTGTGAAATGGGCTTCCAGAACCGGAAAAAAGACCATCTAATGTCCATCATCTTTGTGTTTGTCTGATCTATTGCACCGGCTCTAATGGAAACAATCGGGGCATCCGATGTAGCAAAAAAAGGCGTGTCACGCGTTAGTTCAATATCTCTTAAACAAAAGTTCTTTGGTGTGGGTAAATGGATTGTATCGCCTTCTAGCGCCTGGAGAAGATCAGCCCACGCGATTATTGTTGGATTCCACCGAAAGTCATTCAAAAGAATGACTTCTGCTTGTTCCGCGCCAACCCATGCGAAGGAGCCCGTTGCTGGATTACAGAACGTGTTATAAATTATTTTCAATGGCGATAACATAAAAGTCTTTCCAGAATTGGCAGTTCCATACAAATAAATATTCCGGAATTTTCCTCGACCTTTAGACAGGGCTGTATAAATCGCATTGCAGAAAACCGAGGGGATTATTCCTTGGTTGTCGAGAACCTCATTTGCCGCCACAAACCACCTTCCTTCGCAACCGTCCACGCATGGCGCATCTTTAGATTCTTGTAAGAGCTGTATTCGCGATTTCTTCAGGCGAAGACACTGCTCTTCAGCGTGAGAAAATTCTTTCGCTAATGATAATGCTTCATCCACCGCTTTATTCCCGCGGTTTGCTATAAACTCGGCCAGACAGCGTTTTCCTTCTCGTTCTTGAACCATCGCCAAACATACAAGCTCCAGCCTTGTGGATATTGACTTCTGTTGAATTAGTTTACAAACGTCAAAAACACTTAGCCGTGGATCTTTGATCTTTCTTTGCTTCGATACCCCGCCTAGTTTGCGTTTTCTTTTGTTAGAAGCGATTGCATTTTCCGTTCGAGGACAAGTAGTTAAGTCTGGATGACCCACAGAATGAACCGCTTCGAGGTCTGATTTCGTGACATACTTGTAGGCGCTGTAATATGTATTGTGGCGGTCACTGAAATGAACTTCGATGTGGAATTTTTGGCTCAAGTATCTCTTTACTTGTAGCCATCTACCTCTCTTCTTCAGTTTTACCGCCATGTGAAAATGGTACTTGTTGAGATCGCCATCGGCATCGGTAGTGGCATGACCCTCCATGCTTACCACCCAGTGAGAGATTTCAATGTTAAAGCTATTCCATGCCTCTATTATCGCTTCGCCAAACGTCTCTCTACGGAACTTTTCAGTGTCTGCGCGACTGTACGTTATAATGTAAACAACTCTCTGGCTTTCTGAAGCCTCCATTTTCTCATTGAGGACAACACTCTAAAGAGCTTTCAGAGCCGCGCGCTCACAGTATAACACGATTTCTATGTAAACAACAGACCTTGTGGGCAGCGGATGGCATATCCGATTTAATAAACAAAACACCACGTTTTGAACTCTTTGAAAGTGAAATAAAGCTCATCGTTTCTTAAGCGTTACAACAGTGTGAACATGCAAGTTGTTATTTTTGACTCCGACGCACTGACCTGCATGGTATTCATTTGTCTATCTTTTTCCTGATATACACCTGTTGCGCCTTTCCCTTATCCATACTCTAATATGACAATACGAAAAGTGCGGCAATTGAAATTCCTTGTATATTGTTCACAAATATGTTCTTCTTGCTTACCAAACAAGAGTTCTCATAAGAAGCCCCGCTTTTCATCGACCAATAGGCCACAAACCTGATCTCTTTCAAATACTCACTTTCAGACAATGCAGGTCAAAAGTAGTTGGGACACCTGTCCAATAATCATGTATTCCAAGTAAAGTTGGCTTTTTGGGGTCACAATTGGAGCGTACCACCCCCCTCCCCCCCAAACAATGTTGGAAGATGCAGATAAACAGTATTTTTGTTGAAATCTGTGTTGTAGTGTCAAATCTCAACATTGCTTGGGGGGGAGGGGGTGGTGGGAGATTATTTCAGTAGTATCTCGCTAAGTGTCCCAACACTTTTGACCTGCATTGTAGTTTTACTGAAACGTGTGATGCTGTAGTCGAGAAACTACTAAAAAAGGGGGCTAAAGATTTTAAACTTTGTATAAGCGATATCCCCATGGGCATGGGAACGAGGCAGAAATCAGACTAGGATGAATCGGAGGAATGTCCCCCGGCAGTAGGGGACAAGAGAAAGTTGTTCGTGATCTGTAGCGATGACGAAGATGATGGTGATCTCCTTGCAACAGATTCGTCGCACCCGGTTTTTTCACAAAAGAAAATGCCGATCACGACCGGTAAAACCGCGTCAAAGGACCTGATCGTTGTCAAGAAGCACAAACCAGACAGTGAGTACGAAAATGAAAGTGACAGTGACAACAGAGAAAGTGAAAGCGAGAATGCTTGCATTGAACTGAGCGACTGTAGCGGAGCTGAAAGTGTTTGCGATAGCGAAGGAGACAAAGAACCAGTTCCGCTAACAACGCGATCTCAGAACAGGCTATCACCCCTCAACTCGCCAAACAAATCGTTGCGAGTACAAGTTTCCCCGATGAAGGTATCACCAAATCGTCGTAAGCCCAGAAAGGACCAAAAAATCCAAAACACGGCGGCCGACTCGAATGAATGGCAATTAACGTCACCAAACAGATGCGTTCAGCCACGACTACTTCGTGGTGAGAAAAACTCGGCGAGTGATTTGAAATCAACAACGCAAGACCGATCTTCCATTTCTGATCGAGATGAAGAAATGTCGGATGTGGAGGCTGGGACCGAGTCATACTCGGTGGGTGTATGTGAGCAGCGCGTTCCGGCTTTGCATTCTAAGTCCACAGACGACTTAACAATCGAAAGCACGGTGGCTGATTCGAATGAGCGGCATTCGCCATTACCAACAGCACAAAGTACAGTGGGTGATTCGAATTCACCAATACAAGATTGTAACCGAGACAAAGAAATGTCGGACGAAGAGACTGGGGGCGAGTCATGCGAGATGCGTAAAGATGAAGAGCGTAACGCGATTTTATCGATTAAACTACCCGAACCAGACCACTTTGCTTCGAATGATGTCGAAGACATATTCAACGCCAGCCCATATTGTCCAGAAAAAGACGATTATGTATATCTCTCGGAAAAAGAGGGGGATCAAACTCTAGCGATAAACGAATTTTCGACAAATTCTCGAAGAACGGTTCGTCGTGACAGAATCAGAAAAAATTTCGGATGATACGAAAGTTGCCAACGAAGAAAAACCAGAGTTTGGTCGTCCGTTTTTCGACGGCGCCAGAGATCCTCTCGGTATAATGCACTCTGAAAAACTTTTGAACGGTAAAAGAGTTACAGAGGAAGGAAAAACGACGATCGGTGTTGCGTCTTTCGACAGCGCGATACAAGGGGTTTGCATGGTGAAGATTTTGAGAGAAGTAGCAGACCTACGAGATGTAGTTCCGGAAACAAACATGCGTCACACTGCCAATGGAGAATTTGCATTGGAAGTACGTACAAACAACGAGATGTTATATTGCCTAGATACTTTCCCCCAGAAATGGACAGTTTTGAAGCATTCGAGCAAAGTGGCTCGTTTAATTTTCATGTGTGGAGCATTGCAAACGTTGAATGATACTGATTGGAGTCAGTTTCAAATAGACGACGAACAGTCTCTAACATGGTTTCCGCCCGTGACCGATCACCGATTTAAAGCATATCAGCATCCTTTGAACATGATGAAATCTTTGGACATGAGATACAAAATGGTCGAACTAGTGAAATCCGATGGCGGGTTTGCGCCGTGGTTGGAAAGAATCGTTGCATCTAGAATGGAAATTCGCAAAAAGGTCAAGGAAATGTCTTGGGAATTACACGACAAGAAGAACGGGATCGATGTGGATTTCATGGGACGGTTTTTCAACCAACTCGTCGAGTCATTACCCTGGCTTGTTTGATGACGTCATATATTTGAATTAAAAGGACAAACTCATTCCATAAAGGAACAGACTTAAAAAACAGTGGCGAAGCCATGTTGTGCTCAATTTGAGAGAAATATTTTGATATATGCCTTACAAGAACTCGACTCTGGTTAGGGCAACAAATTTAAGGTAACAATAGCACATAATAATATATTGTTTACATTCATTACTTAAGCATATAGGGTGTTTTTTTGCGTGATTTCATGACAATCGTGTCGGTGATTGTCTTTTGTTTTTCGTATCTTATAGCTTAGCCAAAGCTTATCCATTTTTATGTTGTTGTTTCATAATGGAATGAAATGCTGCACAATTTGAGCCCGAGTCACTTTGGTGGGAAGAATACCCACAGCTTTCTTACGCGATTTATTTTTTCCACAAAAAATTCTGGTTCCTGACGACTACCTGAACAGTCGTATATCACAGAATCCGTGTCCATGTAGTGGTTCCGATCTTGCAGATACTGCACATACTTCCGGTATGGCTTGAGACGTGTTCGCAAAATGAGCATTTTTTTTTCTTTCGATCTCCGTTGAAGTCCGATCTTGGATTTTCAGATTTCTTTATGCAGTATCTGCAGTTCATACATCATTTCATTGATCTTGCTACCTTTGTGGTGTGTTTTGTTTGTGGACATGCAACGTCCTTGACAAATCCACCGACAAAGACATGCAATATTTCATGGCTCAAAGAGCTCTTCGTATTTAATCTTTGGTGTCTTTCTGAAAACATTGTCTTTTCAAGTTTCAATCCGTCTCCATCCTCTTTTCTGATCGTGTATTTCAATGGTAATTGGCAACAAATTTGGTCCGGTTCTTTACAGAGATCAACATAAAAGGCCGGATGTAATTACGAAAGCCTTGTTCCGTTGTACAAGAACAATTAGCTCTTTTGACTTCTCCGGTCACGGTACATAACAGTTTTTTCCCAAAAATATAAACATGTTAGAACCGCCGTTAGTTTTCGTGTACTTTCTTATGCATAAAACGGGTGCGTTAACACTGTAACATGGTGCACCCGTCGTTCCATGCATCCCAATTACCATTTGCCATTTTCTTTTTTTAATTCCTGTCTCTTCTTGTTCGATGCCATGTTACAACATCAGGGTTTTCTATGGTTTTTCCGTGACCTTTTCTTTTTTCGGTTCGATGCCATTTTACAACATCAGGGTTTTCTATGGTTTTGCCGTGACCCTTTCTTTCTTCGGTTTGATGCCGTTTTACAACATCAGGGTTTTCTATGGTTTTTCCGTGACCCCTTTCTTTTCTCGCTCCCCTGGTCTGGTTTCACATGTCACAATTCGACATGTTCCAGTGCCTGATGTGGAGTTCCATTGTTGCCTTTCGTCTCGTGAAAGATAGTGGTCTTTCGTTGTTGATCGATACCGCGATGCATAAACTGAACTCGAGTTATTTTAGTGAGTGGATGTTCATTGTCCATTCATTGTTATATAATTTCTGTACTCAGGTGTATTTCGATCCATGATTATCTTCGTGGGTGGTTCAAATAGTGAATGTTGTCTTTCCCTGTCTCTTGGTCGAGTAACTAACCGTTCTCAGTCTTCAGTAGAACTATCGACCATGAGATTCCATAACAAAAAAAAAATTCCACGACTTTTTGTCGGTCTTGAACCGACTCGAGAAGCTTGTGACATCCCCGGCACTTTTTCCAATACAAAAAAAATTCCATGACATTTTGGGTTTTTTTACGATCCGTACAAATCTTGTAAAGTCTACAATCGAGGGTAGAGTTTAACGTCTTGTTGTAAAAAAAAACCTGTACAGCATACCTCCCATTATTAAAATGCTACTACAAGGTTGAAATACAAGAAAAGGCATTAAGTCTAAAGAAGAGGCAGTGAATCTAAACATTTTCAAGAATGACCTTTTTTATTCAGTCTACACAACTAGCTGCGCGACAAACGTGCATCACTGTGGCTTGGAAAAAAAACAACTTTTGGATTTGATTTAAGTTAATTTCAAAAAAATATCAATATCATTATTTTACCACGGCATGCACATGTTTGTTTACACAAGTTGACGACCGACATCGTTTTACATCAGATGTTAATTGTTATAGTGTATACGTAGAAAAAGAATGTAAGCTTGTAACATTAGCTCTGGAATGATTATTGGAAATATAATAGATAGGGTTGTATTTTTTGAATGAATTGTAAATAAAATGATTTGTGACACCGAAAAGTTTGTCTGTATTTGTTACGATCCGATAGCCAATATTAAGGCCGATTTACACGGTACGACTTTGTCGCATGCGACAAGCTCGCGACAGACCTACGACACGACTTGCGATTGTCACGCTACGATATTTTTTCTGACATCAACAATCGTAAATCATGGCATGGGTCTGTCGTAAGCCGCTGTCACATACGACAAAGTCGTACCGTGTAAATCGGCCCCTAGGCACGGTTCGACATTGTGAACGGTAAAAAACTTTATTGTCTCTGCAGTCGCCCAGGACTTCAAATGTACATTCATTGCAATCAAATGGACCCATTCCATACCCGTCAGATATCTTTTGTGCTTAGTCGCAAAGACGTTCGCGACCAAGACCACGCTTTTCGGATAAAGTGTAATTTTGAACCACGTAACCCTATGACGAACTGAGACCAAACAAAAAAAATGATTTCTAATTTCTCTCTCTCTCTCTCTCTCTGTGTGCTTAATGTCTTCGGAACATTTCAATGAGACATATACAACTTGTCATCAATGGCAAGTTTTATATCCGAAAAAAAAAACAATTCGCTATTTTGGAGCTTTCGAGGTGAGAGAAGCAATGCAAATCAAAAATGTTTTAGATTACGACAAGTATGATCAGCTGAAAATGTGTCCAATTGGTTCACAGGACAAATATAAAATTAACATTTAACTCACAACATGTCAGGTTTGGCTCTATGGCCGAGTGGTTGGGGCTCTCGACCTTGAATCCAGAGAACCGAGTTCACATCCGAGCTACCGCTTAATTTCTTTCGCCTAAGTTTTTTTTTTTGGTGCTCGACCAAATATATTTTCCGTGTATCACTCTACAATGGTTTGTGTTGGTCAACATTTTACGAAATATCGATCCGGGTTAAATTTCCTTTTCCGTAAACAATGCTGTTGACTCTTTATAATCCGGGGAACCGAGTTCGAGTTCATCTGGGCAATTGGATGTCATTGTAATTATTTTTCCATTCTTTTCATTTTTATTATCATTGTCATTATTTTTATTTTTTTTTCGAATTATAGATGACACACGCTGTTGATATAGTCCTAGATTTACAAAATGAAAAATTGCCCCGCGGACTTTACTGGAACTCAAAGACAACACGAACGATTGTTTATGGTACATATCTTTTATTATTGACATTTATAGAATCATCATCTCATTATTTACACTTTACAACTCGAATCGGCCACGCGTTTAAAAAATGCTAAGAACAAATTCAAACGTTCAATATAATCATCTGGAGCTACGGTCACAGGAAAACGTTCACGCGTGTTCTTGAATCGCGCTCTCGCGTTTTCAGCTTTGAGCGAATCCAGCCAGCGACACATTTCCCCAGCATACGATCGAACTAATTCGTCTATTTGAGATAGCGTGGCCTTTGTTGGGTTTCTTTGAAAACCCCCACTCAAAACTGGTTCCTCCTTCGACAGATCTAGAGGCTTGAGACGTTATTTGTTTCTCTGTCATGTGCCCACCAAAATCCAGTCCATAAACTTTCTTCTCGCCCTCGACCACCAACATATTCGAACTGTTGTTATCGGAAGATTGCAAGAGATTTTTCACAGTGACGATTTTAAGTACATCCATCGCATTGACGAGCGAGGAAATTTTCCGGGGTTCATATTGGTGCAATTTACACAATCCTCGTTCTTTGTTATCGGAAAGAGGGCTGGAAGACTGGGCATTTTCGCCTATCATCGGGCTTACCAAACCAATCTCTTTTGCGTCACACATAAAAGATCTAATATCGGGTACGCACTTAGCCAAACGAGCTAGCTTGGTCAACGCCACAATTCGCAAAGGCGTTCTCGAGTCACCAAACGGGCCTTTAAAAACACGGCGATGTTTAGAATCGATCATGACTCGAGGCTTACCTCCTGTGGGTAACTGTGTAATGGGCGTGTCGAGCGTCAAGACTTCCCATTGAACCTGGTATTTCAGGTCATCTGGAGCGTGTTCTCTGATCCATTCCAAATAGTTAGTCTCGACCGTCAAAACATTTTCCGAATCTGTTCGACGACTCCGTTTAGTTTGTGTCTCGCTTTGTTCGCTCGATGCGGTTTTCGCCAGAATAAATTTTCGCTTTCGATTCCTGACGGGCTGCAAGCGATACATTTTCATAGCCCCCTCCTTAAAAAGAGGCAAGAATCCTTGTCCGTTTTTTTCTTCGCATGACTGAATGTGTCGCATGAATTCCTCAAAGCCCTGTCGTGTTTGACTAGAGGAAGGGCCGTGCGAGTAATCCGGGTTGGAAGGAAGAAGCAGACCATGTTTTTTGCAATGTTTCTCCAAATACTTATGCGTATTTTTTGCATGTTTACCTCTGAACGTGTGCCTGTCTAAGGCCACACCCGGCATGTGATAGAATCGAGGCTCGACCGGCACGTCGCTCAGATCACAGGGCTGAAAGTTTGGCGATTGTTTCTCGGTAGGAACCCTACCAGATAAGATCAATAACATCACCATGACGCTCAAATGCACGCGAATCGTTGATAGACCAGGGAAAGCCGTCACCGCTTGTAAATGTAGTCTGATCAACGCTTTGGTTTCGTCGGGAATCAAATCAGTTGCCACTCGTTTCATCCACTCGGTGATTACCGACACGCCCAGGACAAGCGGCCGCATTCGTTTCGCACTCATACTTGCACCGCCAGGGTATGTGATTTTAGCCACGACCTCGGGGATTCTTTCGGAAAGAACGGTGGACTTCGAATGACGCGACTGCCAATTGTCTAAGTGGCTAATCGCAGCGGCCAATCGAAGAACCGTCTCGTGTAACATGGGATATTCGCTAGACACACTCGAAGCTTCTCGCGTGAGATTTTCCATACAAGCAACAAATTCGCTCTCTCCCAGATCCACCATATTTTTCCAAATACTATGGGTGTCATCTCTCAGAGGTTTCAGCGGTTTTAGGCCTTCCAAACACGCCACGCTCAGATAGGCAGCTGAGCGGTCTAGGGGTTGGCGAGCCAAGGACAGTAGGGTATCGTGAATGTCTTGTCTTGTGGCACTTCGTCCATTTATCGCGAGCGCTACGACTCGCTCCAATACTTCTGGGTGACATCGGGCACAGTCTTCAGTAACATAGAGCAATAAATTAGCACTGTTGTTTTTCAAAGTGGGCAAATATTCGTCGACGAAATAATGAAATTCTGGCAGGCCGTTTGGTAAAATTCCAGGATAGCGGAGCATTTTTTGAAACAAAGACCTGACTTCGGACATATCGTAGAGACCTCTCTTAGTAACCCTATTAAACATGGTGTTTTTCAAAAAGAGCTAGTTTCGGTTTGTTTCTCGTTTGATTTCCCGAACCACGGATCCTGGAGTCTTTTATAGCGTTTGAGTGACGTCATAGACCATCGCAGTTATTTTATTTACAAAAAAACTTAGTCATATTCGCTACGTCATATTAAACGTTTACCCTACCCCCCCCTCTCTCTCTCTCTCTCTCTCTCTCTCTCTCTCTCTCTCTCTCCAAAAATAAAAAAAACAAAATGTGTGCTCGTATGATTGTGTCATTTCTACGAAATGCCCGGACCATTAAACAAAACTTAAATGTCATCGCAAGATACATTAGAGATGAATCTGGTTGTAATCAAGTTTCGTTTTTATGACACAGCCATACAAATTTGTACCACGATCAACCGTTACGAAATAACTCGCTCATGTCAAGATAGGGGCACGATTCGCCTTCGAACAACTGACGATTTGTTGAATGCGTGGAACGAGATAGCAACACCGAGAAGAGATTTAAACGTCGGTCGCTTGTGTGTATTTTGGTTTTACCTCAATTCGTGCCCAATTGACCATCGACGAAAACGTACACTAAGGCGTGCTATTATCTTGGGCGATTGGAACGATTTACCCAAGATAATCGACGTATTAAAATTTTCCCTATATGGCGTCATTCGTCGGGCACTTTATTACGGATTCGAATTGCGCTGGTAGACGCATTTTCCTGACACTGACACTAGACTGTTTCGTCTGTATGATAAAATCGTGAAATGACGCAATACGTGAATCACCGGCTGTATATAAATGTAGCAGACGCAGAGGAGATTCGTTCTACGACCAGAAACACCACGGACCGATGGAGTTTTAACACACCGTGCGACCGTGTATAGAATATTTGAAGGGTATGTGGAAAGAATTACGGCGCGAATGCCAAGCGAACATCTCTTGCGACGAGGAACTATTGCCCATTGTCGAATCGATCTTATTGCTGCATTCATTTCATCACAAATCTACCGATACAAGTTGTCCAGTCTACGAGAGCTACAAACCGCTGGGTGTAATTTTTGTTTTGAACGCGTTTGTTTCAAACGACGAATACTTAGAACAATGGAGTTTGTGCCATGTCACCAATGACCCATTCCCTAGTTCGTACGTGGACAAAACCAAAAGCCGCGAGTCAGCAATGGTTTACAACGAACTCGATCAGGAACTTGGTGAGAGTGACGAAACACACACAGAATCAGACGAGAAGGCCTTGCGATGGTTGTTTAAATATGACCAGCGCGTAAGACGTGCCAGGAAAAGACACTAGAAGAAAAAAAACGAAACGAAAAGGACAAGCGTTTACTTTCGGGATGAATGTATCGATCTCAATAAAGTTTGACAATAAAGAAATCGTGTGGTTTTTTTTTTCGTTAGTGAAGGTCCGCGGATTCCCCCTTTCGTACTCCCCCCCTTTTTTTTTTGGTAGGTCGCGTGTCTCCGATATACCTCCTAAACATTTTAACTTTTAACCCATATTTTTTTGTTCTCTACACTGAATCACAAGCCGTCAAGGTAATCAATCGAATGGTGGATTTTTGTTTATCTATTCATTTATTCATTTTTTCTATGACGTAGTACCATTCTCATACTTTGTAGAGACACTCGATTTTTTTCTTTGATCGTCTAAAGAATTCACTTCACTTCATTGCAGCAATGATGTCCTTATAACTTTGACGGTGGAAAGACCGTGTTATCACCGGAAACAGACGTGGATACTGGAGCAACCGGTTCAACTTGTTCAGCGCTCGGGCATTGCGGGGGTCCCATCGCATCGGTTCTTTTCCTTCGCCTCCTTCTGTACATAAGGGGAACACCACGACAGTGCTTGGACATTTGCTTCTTCGGTGGTGGGCTACTGAATTATCGGAGGTGAGTAATAATTTGGCTTCAAAAGTATGTGGATTGTATTCGTCATAATTTAATCGTGTCCGATTCAATTAATATGTCTATTCATCAGGGGAAAGAAATAATTCGGCTTCAAAATATACGTATCGTATTCGTCACAGTTTAGTCATACTCGAGTATCTATATGAGGCTTCAGAGTCAGGGTCAAGATGTTTGGGTCGGGCCCCATAGCGAGGTTCGCAATCAGACCAACATCATATATATATTTTTTCTGTTTTATTTTCGACATACCTTACATCGCATAAAAAAACTACATTTGTTTAGTGATTAAAAAAAAAAGAAAAAACCGTACTAATCCTCGCGTTTCTCGACGTCAGAGAGAAACAGTTTCCATGCTCGGCAAATACTAGTAATCAGACAAACAACGAGTGGTTCCAGGTTGCCCGTGTCTTGCGCATACACGAGAGTCGCGACATAGTTTTTCTCTTTGCAAACGGATACGGGAAATGGCTGGTAAGCCTCCCGTTCCCATCGGCAAACGGGTGTTGTTCGAGAAAATTACAAAACAGTCATTCACACGTTTGAAACAACGAAATTCTGTACGAGCCTCTACAGTCTTCAAACATGCGATTGTAACGATCGAGAACAGACCCCAAAGCCAGCTCCATGTCCTTTGGTACTGGATAGAAACGTAAACTACCATCAGGCCTCACGGAATACCTTTGTTTGTCGCTCACTCTCCCCGCCGGCGTTTTGTCACTGAAAGACGGATCGTTACGAAACAACACGCCATGTGTGTCGCAGACCAGGCCCTCTTCCAGCAATCCCCAATCAGTGGGTCTTTCTCTTGTGCTAACGTAATCTAGAAGAAACCGCAAAGCTTCTGATACGTTTCCTCCTTGGTCTTCACACAATGACAAACACTCGACAAACCGAGTGATGGCGCGACCTTTCGCAATTTGAATCGCCGTTTCCGAGTACGAGTTTTTATCTCTTAACCATCGTCGTCTATAACCGTTGGCCGTAGTCACTAGTTCCTCCAAGGCAATCTCGTGATCCGTCATGACTTTTTACAAGTTGCGTAACCCAATGGTGTCAATTTGCGCTCTTATGAACATCGTGTCGTCGCGAATATATCCACCAGAAGACAAATTTTCGTGTAAGATAAACATTGGGATTCCCGATCCTACGTTCCTTGTACTACGGGGCCGTCTCCAACTTATATCACTATCTCTGGGCTTGAAGCTATCCAGATAATCATTGTTCTTCTCTTGGTCAATAAGCGTGAACGTAATTTTCTGTTTGAAAGGCCACGAAAGTATGGCGTCAAAATCTCCTCGCATCATCGCGAGAAATACGGACATATGTGTTCTATGACATCCCCCCCCGTCTCCGTTTAGATACACAAACATTTGACATCGGTAACCTCTCCGCGAAGTGTAAAAAGGGAGACTCTCTATCCGTGTAGATCTTCCTGAAATTGAATCTTGAAATCTGCATTGAACATTGTCAATCTTCATAGTATAGGTTCCATCGTACGAAGTGTTTTCTAAGTGGAAAATAGCCTGGGCTTGGTCTTGTATCTGTATTTCGTGTAATTTTAAATGATGATCTAATTGTTCCGTTTCACGACTGCCAGATGGCAAAGATTGCGGGGGGTCTCTAGAACCCCTCATCGCCTCGATTTCTGCACCGATTATCGACAACCGTTCGTCGAATAAGTTTAATTGTTTCTTAACATCACCACCACCGACCTCAGATTTCTTCAGGCGCTCGAGACTTTTTTCCAGATGCCCAAGACTACCCTCCATCCTGACCATTTTTTCTTGATGCGCGAATAACATATTTTCATTCAATTTCACAATCGTTTGTTGCGCAGACAATCGTTCCTTGTGTTTCTTGTTCGCTTCCATGCACGAATCTACGGTTTTTTGGTGGAGCTCTAACCGTGCTAGGACCACTCGAATAAAATCACCCGCAAGAATTAAATGTTCAGGTGCATTGGAACCGATGTGATCGTCGAGACTTTCTCTGGCACCGCAAAAATTGCAGCCGACATTGCTAAAAACGGAAATCGTCGGCGTTTTAGGGCACGATTTTTCGTGTTCCGGTAGCAATTCTCTGAAGAATTTGTCTCGATTGCAACCGTGAGGACATTCCACAAGAATCTTGGGGCATTCTTTCAGATGATCTGACGAGTCCTTTGCTCGATGTTCGAGTTCACAATGCTCGCAATTGACCAATCTGAACGGACAGTCTTTCTCTATGTGATGTGCTAACTCGGACTTCGGTACGACTGCATCGCATCCATGATTGGAGTAGACGCAATTCACGTCTGCATAAGCACACACGGAGTAGTGTTCCCGAAATCTTGGGTATTCACCCTTCCATTCGCATCCTCTCTTTTTGTTTGAACAAAAGCACTTAAACTCAAACAGTTCCCGTTTGGCGTATACATCTGGAAACACTTCTTTACGTCGAATGGTTTGCAGGTCGCGCAGGCACTTTCCACAATCGTCATTCTCCACTGCGAACATGTCATTTACGCATTCACTGCAACATCTGTACGATACCCAAAAAACATACACACCGTTTTTAACGATTTTGACATTTTTAAACGACTTGAACACTTTACTCAAATACTCACCTATGCCCACACGGAAATTGCAGAATCTGACTGCACTTGACGCACTTATAACAATCATCCAATTTTCCACTTATGAATTCGACATCACCCACAAAATACGACATGTTTGCAAAACCAGAACTCGAGAGATAACACTGGATAGACTGGTGCTTCGGCGAGAAGAAGAGACTTACTATATACCCTTTCTCGTGCAAACTATATATAAACATAATGACGAATGGAGAAAAACGCGAAACATGACGTAATAAGAAAAAAATAACGTCATCCGGAAACCCCCCCCCCTCCAAAAAAAAAAAAGAAAAATTCCCCAATTATATCGAGTTACATCGTAATCGGTAATATAACGTAATTGTCGTCATGTACTCGGTCATAGACATCTGAAACTCGTTTCGTGCTACAGCGTATTTTGGGCGTTTACGTAATGGGGTGCGATTCGAGTCATAAAGAACTTTGGTACGCATAAAGCATGTATATGACGTCTTGTGTCGATGTCGTAGTGAACGACTCGTGACATAAAAGCAAATACTTTTGGAAGGCAATATAATCATTCACAGGACCGGAACAATTTCAATAACTAAACGTTGCCGAGATGGAAGCTCTGTGCGATTGTGGTGCCTTTCCGGATTGTTGTGAAAAGCGAAGTGCTATACGCTGTTTTTTCACCGTTTGGCAAGAGGCAAGAGAGGAACTCGATTATGAACTGGAGGCTTGGGATACGAAATGCAAGGAATCGATCGAGGATCACATCAGCGTCAGTTTTCAAGACCTAAATGGAAGCCTTCGTTCTGATCAGTTGGCAAAGGATGGACGGCGGCTCAAGCGATTGTTCGACTATCTTCGCAACATTCAAGAGATATTGAACCCTCGACTGGCTGCGGAAGATTTTCTTGAGACAGATACTAGACGTTTCCGAAAAAAAATCATTGAATGTTGTGGACTCAGCAGAGAGTATCGGGACGAAGTTAGCAATTTGTTGACTAGATAAGTGTAATTTTGATGAAGAATGTATTTGTAATCATTTGTATGACGGCATTGACTGTAAATTTTATTGTAGTGACTACGATAAAACATGGTCGTAGTTCGTTGCCAATATTAACGCGCAAACAAAAAAAAAAACAATAAATCTGATGTTCGGTGTTATTTTGTTTGGTGCCATTCGAAGTGACCTGTATCATTCGTTTGGCTTTGCCAGTCAAACTGACAAATCGCCACGACAGCTTGCGCCGATTATTGTGGTCCCTTTTTAACTTTCGCAACCATGGTACACAACTTAGCGACAAGTGTGTTGGTTCTTTTTTATGCCTCCACTGGATCATGAACAAGAAGGGTCGTGAGAGAGAGAGAGAGAGAGAAGGGGGGGGGGGGGCCTCCCGTGTGACACCCCGCCAGTATTGCTCCCGACGAACAGTCAATTCCGCTCTGAAAACTCTGAGCAAACATTGCACGTAAAATTGGGCAAAACAGTCGGTATCAGAAAGCGAGATGACATTGGAAAGAAAAGAATGAAACAACCGTTTTTTGCCGAGGTCTCGGAAATGTTACAAGGAAAGGCTCGGACAAAAACTGACAATCTCGTTCGCCTGTCTGATTTGGTACAAAAGTCTCAACCGAAAAAATAGGAACACGAGATTGGGTGCTGGGGTTTTTTTTTTTTTTTTTGCATTCTGGTTCGTTGTAAGAGCACGCTGGTACTACCCCGACACTTGAATGTGTTCATGTTTAAAATTATCAAGACTCGTCAATTGAAACTTGAGTGTAAAGGATACGAGACACGTTTATTTCTAGATCCCTTAATTTAAGACTTACAAAGATAATAATATCAAATATTTATCTACACCCAAAAAACCCAAAATGACAGGTTGTCATTTTTATTTGTTTTAGTTATATTCGTGAAATACTCGACTCAAGTGTTCTCTAATGAATTGTATCTCAAAATAGATCAACGTTCTTTCTTTTTTTTTTTATTTTTACATTTCGCGTCTTTGCCTCTGGAAATCTTGTGTGCAATCGCGACCGAGTTCGTCTTGAACATCACTCGACAGTCCGGTGTTCCCTTTCCATATTCTTATTAATCTGGTAATGCGATGATTTCGACCCTCTGATATTTGCGATGAACCTGTTTTTGCAGCGCTTTCAACTGTTCTAATGTTTTCGCATCATCTTCGATGCATCGCGAATAATCTTCACACAGCCTGGTTGTTCTTTCCGTCAAAAGAAGGCATCTCTCCGTAAGTCTTGCGTTCTCTGCTCTCAAAATTTCAATTTCTGTTTGCCTGAGCTCTTTTTTCTGGGTGAGTTTTTTTGATTTACTCAAGCCATCACTTTTTCGCCTCTGTTCGCGCTTTTTAGGAGTGATTCTAATGTTTGGCATTTTTTCTTTGTATCTTGTGAACTTGCTTGCGTTTGAATAGAACGAACCTGGAAGTTGTTTAAAGCATTGGATCGTTTGTCGATGTTCGACCGCCAAATTTATACATTTCTCTACGCGTCAAATGACGAACGTGAATCGAAAATGCGTCACACGAATCGTGCCGTAATGTTATGTCGTTGGATGTAAGGCATTCGTCAAAATTACGCACTTACGACAAACCATCGCCGACACCCAGTCAGATGTGATGTCATGTGAAGTTTGCGGGGCGTCGGGGTTCGGGCTTTTCGATGACGTTGCATCATCGTTGGAATGACGTAAGACACCCAAAAAAGATGGAGAAAAGACCGTATAAATATCAGAGCGTTTGTTTAGGTCGTTAGAATCTGTTGTGAGCAAACGCAAGAAAACGCAAACCTTACCCCTACAAAAATGAAGAGAGTACACTCTGAACGAGAACGAGAGGCGACAAACGAAACGGTCAAACGAGTTTGTTATCACGACGTTCGTAATGCTCTCGCATATTTGGAGGGACCTATATTGTACGCTGGGCAGATGTATGGGTGCTTGACTTTCAGGGGACAACCGTATCCCAAAGTCATAATGGAATCTGGCCAGGAGTTGACGGTGAACATCGCTTGGTGGAAGGACGAACCACAGGAAAACTTGTTCTTAGAACTGATAGCCGTTACCATCCACGAACCGGAAAGCCGAATGGAGCTTGCGCATACGACTCTACCGACACTTTTTTCGAAAGTGACACGACTTTTGGGAACTTATCACCCGGAAAGAGGGCTGGAATTGGAAAAAGATATTCCTAACTGTTTCGACGAAGCCATCGAAAAACTGTTGCCGAGAGAGAAGGCATTGTCCATTTTGGACGAAGCTTGCAAAGAAATGACCCAATTTGCTGTCGATCGCCTAGGCAATGAAACTAAGAAGCGGGTAGTTTCCGGTATGTTGGAATTTTCCCGACCCCGTTCCAAATAATTAATAAAAAAAACTCTTGTAAAAATATCAAGATTAAACTTGTAATGTTTGGCCAGTCGGATCTTAGTTAGTAGTTCTCGATTCGATAAACGATAAAAAAAATCAAATGTACTGTGGTTATACCCTTTAAAGGTTAAAGTTTGGTTACGTAATTATGTCACCCATCGAATTATGCAATCTGAGACAATGTGAATTTAACACTGTAATTATCAGAAAAATAAATTGTTATAAATCGTGTCACTCCAGCCTCGATTCTCTCAGACCATTTTTGTATGCGCTGAAAGGTGGGAAACTATCAATTTGCCATGAACAAAGACCAAGAGAAAGACCAATGTTTTTCTTGTGGAAACAAATTATCAAACTCCGACGTACACAGTAACTTCCCGGTTTATCGCAGATTGTGTTGTGGAACGAAATTTCATCATTTGTGTTTCTTCGATGATTATGTGGCGAATTGTCGCAATTGCGGTGCCAAACTCGAGGCGTGTGTGACCTGGATTGCAACCACCGAATACTCAGCCACTGACGATCAGCCGCCGAACAAGAAAGTTAAACTACTCGACGAAAATCGAGTTTGCTGTATCTGTTTGGAAGCGCAAACGAGTGCCAATGACCAATTGGTCAAATTTAGGTGTTGCAGACAGAACGCACACGACTCTTGTCTCAGGAAATACTTCAAGTTACCGACCGAATGCCGCACGGCTCAAAGAAATATCTCTTTGTTACAGTGTTTTGTATGTAGACGTGATAAGCATATATTTGATCCGAGAGACTTTCCCGCTCATTTGGTTCCCAAATCAAAGAGAGGAGAACTGCCTGCTTCTTTGGTAGAAACAAATGCACTATTGGAAAAATGGCGCATGGTTTTCTTGTTTGATGTAAACCGCCAACTAGGCGATGCTAAGTTTGATCTGCAATCGTCTGCAGTTATAATCCAAGGCGTAACGAACGATGGTAGAAGCATCAGAAAATTTAATCCAATGAATGGGCGAACGATGCCTGTCAAAGAGTTTGTCAAAAACGTGAATTTGTGCATCAGGAACGCCGTCGGACGTTTAGCAGGCGTGGGGTTCGATGACGATTTGTTTTCAAAAGACACCCTTGCATATTGTGAATTGTACAATATCGTGGGGGCGGTAATTTCGTTCAAAATAAATTCTCGTAGAGACAGCGTGGAAGGTAAATGGCCTTTTAGTTACAAAAAGGTGACCACAATATTGAGTGAATGGGAATTTAATGGCCATTTGTTCTTTTTGGATGCAGTTCCCTGCCGGGCCGCCAAATGGGAACGAAAGCGGATTAAATAGATTGCCGGTGTGAACTCGGAATTCACATTCGATACTTGTTTATTTACAAATAAGACAAAGACTTCGGTTCGATAAAAAATGTTGCTTTTTTAAATTGCAGTGTCTGTCATTAATAAAGAGACTTTCTTTGAAAAGAAGAACGTTAGTTCAACGTGCTTTAATTCATCGAATTATAATGGTACGACGAGCAGGGCGGTGTTCAAATCGTCGAATTTTTAGATTGTTTAATTTTACCTTTTCACTCTCGTAAAGGCCACCGAGTTACACGTCAACGAAAAGACTCGCGGAGGTGAAAGGGTTAATAACAACAACTAGATTCACTCAAAAAACCATGTCCCTTTAATCCTCTCACTACCAAGAGTGATGGGATGATTTTACTCGTCAACGGGAAACTTTGCACGAGTGAAAGGGTTGACGAAATCCTTCTCGCGACAGTCAATCACGCAAAATAAACAATGCTATCGACTTCCGGTTTTTCGAGGAAAAGATTATTAGATAACGCGCAATTTCTCTGACAATTTACGAGTACGCAAAAGAGAGCAACTTAAAAAAAGGATCGCATCATGTAAGTATTTTCAAGAAACAAGAGATCACAAAGGGATCATTTTCTTTCGCAAAGTGATACGAAGAAAATAACTACTGAACTCGTTGGCAATGGACAAGAAAGCCGGTTTGAATTCGGTCTTAAGAGTATTACAACAGAGTGGATATTATTGGAGAGCGATCACTGCTGCTCAAGCCAATTTTCTGCTTCGAGACCAAGCTGTTGGGAAATTCTTAGTTCGCGACAGTTGGGATCCAAAACATTTATTCACCGTAACATTGGTCACGAACAAGGGAATCACAAATGTAAGAATTAATTACAGCGAACGTTTGTTTCATCTGGACGGACAAGAATCTCGGACAACTCCAAGATTCGATTGTGTGGTTGAAATGATCGTTTATTATATGCTGTCATCTGAATTGGCTCAGCGAGCAAATGGGCAATCAAGACAGATGTTTTTCTTGTTGAGTCCTTTATACAAAGTCTTCAGCATTTATGTAGAAAGACCTTAAACAGGATGCCTCTTTTTAAAACACACCAAAACGCATCAATCCCTGATTCATTAAGAATTTATTTAAATTCGTATCCTTATCCTATTTGAAATATTACACTCAAGAAATCACTCGGTGGCATTCGTATATCCATCGAAAAAGCGTGTTGTGTTAGTGACAAGACATGCATAAACAAGGAATTATTGAATGTTAAGTTTTACGAAAACGAATAAACGAAACTCACAGTTTCACATTTTTGTTTTCTTACACCAAAAACAAACAAACTCGTTCAGTTCTACAGCCAACCTCGCTTGTGATTCAGTTAAAATGGTCCAACATTCGTTCATTGAACGGTAGCCTGTTTGAGTCTTATGCCGTGGTCCGTGACATTATAATCAGTCTGGCCCATTGCGAATTTTCTCGAGAATCGATCGATCGATGCAACCTGGAACAGCGACCAGACACAAACATTCACATCAAAACGGACTATCCAGCTCTGAACGAATGCTCTTGGAGTTTGAGTGTGAACCATTTAAAAAAAGCACGACATTCATCAGTTGGACAATGTATATTTTCTCCCGCCTTGTGCTGTCCACACCCACTCACCTGCTCGTACCCAGTCTGCATAAGGTCGTTCTCGAGGGTCGTATCCTAACTTGTGGGAAGCGCGCATCGAATCCAGTGATCAGAGGAAAAATACATTCTGTTATAACATTTTAATAGAATTCGCGAAAAGACATTTTTGTTAAAACTTCACCCGTCCAGTGCACAAACCTTCGAGTTATTATACTTGTCGACGATGTATTTCGAGAAGTGTTTCTCGGTTAACACAACCAGCTAGTTAGATTTGGGATTTTTTCTCTAGTTACATAAATTGTCCTCCGTTCCCGCATGATGTATAATTTGAACCCCGAATCACATTGATGGATATTTGTTCATTCGTCTAAATTCCTTGTCGCCTCTTCTCGTTTCTCTTCTTTTTTCAAATCTTGCGACTCTGTTTTTAGAAACTCTTCATTTTATCTCGTGATACGTCTGAGATGTAGAACATGCTGTGTTTTGTTTTTTGTGGTTTTTATTCTTGATGTAAAAAATAAATAAAAAAGCTTTACAATTAGAATCGGCGTTTGGTCTATACGATACAATATATACTTAATCGACCACTCCCCGTAGGGGCTTTTCGTGGCCGACGAAACAGAAGAACAAGAATCCCAACTAGTCCGAGGCAAACCAGTCGGTCATTTACAAGTGCAGCTGGGAAGTCGAACCGGGAACTACCACGATCTAAATTCAACGAGGAGCGAAGGGGGGTCTTGAACCCAGAATCTCTGGATCTCTGAATCTCAAGGCTAGCGTCATAACCACTGAGCCACACTAACCTGCTAGTTTCGACAAATTTACAATACCGATGACTTCGGTTTTACATACAGAAGAATCAACGAAAATCTATTACTTGCTCGACGTATAATTAAGCTTGGATACCAAGCGATTTTGCAAATGACGCACCTCGTAAAAACCACTAGATTTTCTCTCTGGTTTGTATAAAAATGGATTTCGAGGCCCTTTCGGTGTAGCGATTAATCGCGATAATCACAAGATATAACAACAAGCCACGATGCAAAGCTATACCGACGACTACATTCGTTTCCTTGGAACGAATAGGCGCTTTACGGGAGACATGCTTATTTGTAAGCGCAGAGCTAGCGAGGTTAGCCAAATAATTTGCGATTTGCAAAACGGCCAAGCTGCTTTGGACGATGTCATCCAAGATCTGACTTTGGTGAGACGTTGGTTCTCCGAACGATTGCAAGATCTTAAAGCGAAAGACCGGGAGATAGGCGAGGCCTTACTCGAATACGACACCTGTCCTGTGTACACAGACTGTGTCATGAACAGGATCGTTACGCTGTGGAGAGGTGCCAAGTCGAGATCGACATGTTACGAGGAACTGTACAGCATGGTTACTTTGAGGACATCTGCAAAGAGGTGAAGGCTAAAGAACCAAAGGATGAGCTGATTGGAAAATTTGGAGAACAATTAGGCAGAGAATTGCAAATATAAATGGCTACAAAGCACATTCGCTGCACTTGACTTGCACCTCGCGTTTGTTTTCCAAATGCAGGGCTTCAGTTGGGTGCTCTTTACAATAGACATTCTTTCTCGGTTCACGGCATTGTTCCTTGGTGACATACACTTTAGCATAGTGCTTCGTAGTACAGTTGACACATTATACAAAACACAGTAAAACACGCAAATCCAGCGTTGAATATTCTTTCGATGCGATGCTTCCACGGTTCGGGGAAATAGAGCATAATGGCGTGAAAGAACGACCATACCAAACAAACGGTGTTGGAATCCAACCAGTCTACGTTCCACTGCACCCGTTGTATATGACAATAAAGAAATATAATCACACAACCGACTCCAACAAATCCGAGAAAATTCGTCATCGATTGTCTGGATACTTGACCATAAATGTAACAACCACACAAAACACAGTAAAATAAGCAAATCCATCATTGACCATTTTTTCAGCGTGATGCCTCAAAGAATCGGGTAAATGACATGCAATAATGTAAATGCATAGCCACACTAAAGAAACGTCACTGAAACTTAACGGATCGTACCATTGCACTCGTTGCGGAAAATAGACGAGCAAACAGAAACAGCAAAAATCAACAATAAATTTCATCGTTCGTCATTGAGTAAACCACGTAGATAATATTCTCCGCACTGGTCTGCGATCCACATGAAAACAAGTGTTACGGTACTTGCGACACCCAAGTGAAACACGAAACCGTCCAAGGTGTCTCCGCATCGATCAAGGAATAAATCAAGTCGCATACCTTGTAAAGACTTCTTGTTCGAGGATTTCGGATAATTGCCTGGGTCCGCCGTAAAGGAGACAAACAGTTAACAGTAACAAAATCGTAGGACCTGCAAACGAAACGTCGATAAAATTTTCCAAGCACCAGTCAATAATTCACACGGCTTTTCGCCACGGCATGTTATGGCATTAGACGAGTGATATCGTCTCTTTTATGCGAGCTCAAAACGGGTCACGTGTCCTTTTTTTTTCAGGAAATGATGATATATATTTTTTTTATTACGGCATTGAACGAGTCTACAGAAAAATAATGACTCAAAAAATCGGTTCGCATCATTTGGGTTTCACGTAGAGTGAATACTTTAAAAAGGAGGGGTAATATTGTCATCCGCAAACGTCAGCGTTTGAAATTATCGAGTCTAATTTCGTAAATGATTGCACACAAAACGTATCACGGGGTTACGTCACCAACGTCAGTGTTTGAAATTGTCGAGTCTATTTTCGTAAATGATTGCACATTCGATTGCACACAAAACATATCAAGGGGTTACATCGTCAAAATGACGCAAGCGACTCGTGACTTATGCACGCGCGACTGTATAAATTTGGTAAGCCATTTCGAAAAAGTCTCACAACACGATTGCGCTCGATAGATGAGTTCGTCTCTTATCACGACCATGAATTCAATTCAAAAGAAGAGAAGCTTCAATGACCTCGAAATCGCAGTTGAGTCCTGTAGCACCGTGAACTCTGTCAAAAAGCCAAAACTTTTCGAGGAATCAGAACACTCGAGGGGCAAAGGATTTGACAAGTGGTATGTCCCAGCTGCCTTTCGAGATGCCATAACCAACCGCGTCGGTCTTCGTGGCTATGCCAAAGTGTACTATGAATGGTACAGGCTTCAACAAGATGAAGGCACCGATGATGTGTTCTATGACTGCCATAAAATCGAGGTAAAAAAGGTACTTTCTCTTCATGAAAGAGCACCCAGACCTGGTTACCTTAAAGAGGAAACAGTTCCCCGATCTCGCGAAGATGGTGGAAAAGCATCACAAAAATGTCTTGTTACCCTTCTGGAAAGAAGTTCAGAAGCAAGTTAGTGATCTGTTTCTGTGGCGTCGAAATCGGAAGTTGATCCATAGAATTATTTGCTCTGGGCACTTTCACTTCATTTTATATCATTATTACTTTTTAAACGTCTTTGAATGGCTTCATTCAGAGAGTTCGTTTTTGGAAAAGGAACGACCGATGGTCATCCGTGAAATATGGGGAGAGTCTGACGATTCCTGCAGCACCGTGGAGTCAATCCAAAGCGTTTCCAGTACTCGGGCATATCCATTGGTTGACGTAAACATCAAGAATACCAAGTGGTATGTCCCCGTTGCCTTTCAAGACATCGTGACAAACCTTAAAGGTCTCAGTGGTCTGGCCAAAGTAAAGTATGTATTGTTCAGGGTTGACGAGGATAGGAGCCTAAATGTGGCGGCCGATCGCTACAACATGCTCGAACATTACTTTCGCTTTATGGAAGAGTATCCAGATGCGGTTGCCGCAAAGAAAAAGCGATTTCCAGTTCTTGCAGAGTCGATGGAAGAACATTATTCTAAGGTGTTACTACCCCTGTGGAACGACGATTGCCAGAAGCAGAGTAAAAGAATAAATTGGACTTACTCTGGACACTTTCATTTCATCGTGTACCATTATCATTTTTTGAACGTGTTTGACTCCCATCTCTTGGATGTTGACAAATTACGTCCGATGGTCATCCGTGAGATATGGGAAGAGTAAATGCGTGCATTCTATCCATATTGTATGAAGTAGTTGTTGTCGTCGTAAAACGAATTCCTTTGTTGTTAACAATAAAAAAAAACAAAGATGCAAACATTGCGTGTTCTCGTTTATAACTAATTTAGTGTCCGCGCGATCCGTTAAGAACGATTGTATAAATTCGGCGAGCCATTTCAACTAAGAGTGTCACAACACGATCGAACTTAATACAAAGAGCCTTCAATTCTGAAGCAATAGGAGTATAATAACACAAGGATAGGGTGAGAACATAAAAACAGTGCCCCCAGTTAGAGGTCCAGCGCTAGAACGACTAGACACTTAAGTAAATAAAGTTCATTTCTTTCCTTTCGATGCTGAGCCATAATGTAAACGATAACACAATAACAATCACAACGCCTTTCGTGACTTCAAGCTCCTGTGGCACCGTGTCCTCGATGAAAAGACAAAAATATCACAAGAAACAAAAAATGAAATACGAGGAGAGTAAATGCTCGTTCTCATTCGTAAACAATTAATGGCCCACGTGACTCGTTACGCTAAACTGTATATATTCGGCGATCCATTTCGAAGAGTCTCACAACGCGGTTGCATTTGATAAACGAGTTTGTCTCTAGCTACGAATTTAGTCAATTCGGCCGAGATGTCTGACGATTCTTGCAGTGCCAACGCTTCGGTTCAAAAGAAGCAAGCGTTTGATTTAGATGCGATGGATAATTCCTGTGGTACCGTGAATCTAGCTTAAAGAAAGAAACCATCAGTTCCAGTTGATATGTCGGATAATTCCCGTGGTATCAAGAATTCAGTCGACCCGGAGATGTCGAATAATTTCTGTACTACCGTGGATTCAGTCAAAGTGAGGAGGAAATCTCACGAATCCAAAAAATCGGACGTTGTATCTCCGTCAGATGGCGATACCGTGGCTGATAAAATAGAGAAAAAAAAAGAAGAAAGAGACTGTAACATCCCCGATGCCTTTCGAGATGACATTGTATATGGCACAGGCGTCAATGACATGGAATCTTATTTAAAAGCGAGAAACCGCAAGCGCTCCCAGTTTGACAACTGTTTTGTTTATGATTACTTTCGGTTCATGCAAAGTCATCCACATCGGGCTGTCGAAAAACAAGAACGGTTTCACGAACTTACCGAGAATATGGAAAAACACCATGAAAACGTCTTGCTGCCTTTATGGGAAGATCTTCAAAAGCAAGAGAAAATCGACGCCCCCTGGCGTATTCCGTGGCAGTGGATAGATAAACACCATGATTTTATTTTGTATCATTACCATCTTTTGGACGTCTTCAAACACTTGTACCCAGACATGTTAAGAAAATCACCACGAAAGAATGCCCGTAAATTAAACGCGGTAAAACAAAGACACGCATTCTATTTTAGGAGATGATAAAATGTTTTATGTTAGACCGAAATAATTGGCACCACGAGACCATCGAAGCCAAACGAGAGCTCGAATTGTAAACGCTTCCTTTATTTTTAACATTAAAATCATCAGAGAAAACAACATGCGTTCCGTGTACTTTTCTTACTACAAGTGTTTCATTTTAGATTTCCATGTTGGGCATTTTTTTCGGATCCCATTCATCATCTGAGCTCCACGTACATTCTTCGGCATTTGGGGTGCTTTTCTCTTGCACAGAAAGGTAATATTGATACTTCTCGTTCGCGATATCATGTCGTCGTTCGATAATACATGTAGAAGTCTTCTCTGGATAAAGGTCTTCGTAGTTTGTAATGACTTGAACCTTTAATGATGGATCTGAACTTGTAATAACAACAGCGACCGTTTTGGCTCTCGTAGTTGCAACTTCCGGATCTTTTTTAGACTTGGAAGATTCGTCAGTCCGTTCAACCACTCCGTCTGGGCTACCTTCGTGTATATACGGATATTCTGTTTTGATTTTGTGATGCTCACACTTGTGCACACGCCTAATGTCACCACCTCTAGGGCAATCGCAGAACCTTATTTTACGTCTTGCTTTTCTTGCCTTTTTTGCTTTCTCGTGACGCCGTTGAAGTAGCGAAATCGTTGAAAACGCATTCGACATCTCACCACGATTTCCGGGGGTCGACTGCTCTTTTCCCTGACTATTTGCCTCTGCCGACAACATGTCCGGTTCGTGGACTCGTTTTCTTGGAGACACTGTGACCGAGTTGGACGCCATCGAACTTATACGAATGCCTGAGGTCTATGTAGTATCGACCGCGAATATCGGTATTGTTGTGATTACTGCAGCGAAAGGACCTGCTTATATACGAACCGACTCGCACACCTGTGATTAAATTACGTCATAAAGTGCTGTGTCGTCGTGATACGCGGCATCAGATGTTATTTGCTCTGTATGAGTACGTCTGAAACTTTGTTTATTGTGACGTCGAATTTCAACCACGTCATATCACGACGTTATGGTACAAATACGTCTCGGTTACATCACACTCGGGTACGCTACGGCTTGCGTATTTTGGTAGGCGCCTCGCATTAAATGACGCCGCGTATTACGAAAGAATGTTTGTGACGGATTTTCGATTTTGCATTCGTCATTTGACACGCCCAAAAAAAAAGCGTATAAATTGACGACCCATTTTTCCATCGCTAAACCGACGATTCAGTGTTTGATCAAAGTGAAATAAATGACCATGGCAGACAATTCTTGTTTTACTTGTAAAAAGTCACTGTCGGAGCCCGTAGATGGAGATTCCCGTATCTATCGAAGATTTTGTTGTGGTATTCGAGCGCACCACTCTTGTATCGGCTTTACGGAATTGTCCGATTGTGAAGCTTGTCGTACGCCTCCTAGCGGCGTGTTCATCTGGCTCCCGGTGATACAAGAACCAACAGTGATCGTCATCGATTACGAACCAGCTCGTAAGAAGGCGAAGACGGCGGTAGAGTTTGTATATTCTATTTGTTTAGAAGAACAATTGGATGATGATGACCGATTGATCAAGACTCGCTGCTGTCAACAAAGGGCTCACGTATCTTGTGTCAGAGAATTTTACCAAGTGCCCACAAATTGCAAAGATTCCCAAGAACGCTCGAGAATAGCAGAGACACTCGGAACGCCCGATTGCTTCATATGCAGAAAATCCGTTTCCAATGGGGTCTTTGGAATGAGACGCGCTTTACCAGAAATTTTACCTAGAGTGACGGACAGGAAGATCGTGCAATCCGTAGCCGAGGCGAATCAAGTGCTCGAAGCTTGGATTGATTTTTTCACTACAACAATAGAGAACGAGACTATTTATTGCGTTGATAAGTTATCTAGCAGAGAAGTCACGGTGAGAGCCGTAAAACAAACAGGAAAAGTGCTGGTTCGAACTTTACCAATACCGACCGAAGCTGTGATTGCAAGGAAGTTCGCAGACGAGATCAGAGACGTTCTCAAATGTGTGATCACGGAGTGGGCTGGACTCGAAGCCTCTGACACAGAATTTAATGCCATAACTGTGAGGCGGTTTTCCTTGTACGAAATAGTTGCTGTCACCGTAGCGTTCGAAGTCGTCCATTCGTGTGAAAACAGAATTTCAGACCGAGATTTAGATGCCCTGCCCTTTAAGAGCAAAACAGCTTTGACAAAACTTTCGGAGTGGAAACTCGTTGGTCATTTTTTTGACTTTGAAAATATTACCAGAACTCTAAGTCCTAAGGAATATAGGTGGAATCGTGAATGTGTTGGCTAGAAAGTCCTTTGGAATCTGTCTAGTTGATTCTCTGTTTGATCTCGTTGTCATGAAAAGATTTAAAAATAAAGATTACCGTGGCATTAACAAAATGCACGTGTATGTCTTTTCTTTTGTGGGGTGAAGCGATTCTCGCACTTAACATCCAAGCGATTGTATTAATATTATAATACACATCTGAATTATCCGGGTGGTCAAACTCCGGTGCAATTGCACGAGCAAAGTAAATCAAAGTTTTGGTTTGATATACACTGATCAAACAAAGGGGCACACCCATATCCAAGCGATATACGTGACCCCTAGTTAAAAACATTCATTTAAAAGTACTTTCACATTTTGTTGGTATTTATATTTCACCTTTTTGCGCTCACAAGACGACAATTTTCTATACATTTATTTTACAAGTCCTAACCAATTTACACAAACGAACAACTGTAACATTTTTATTTGTAGCCACGCTCCATTCTTATCGTCCAATTCATTTTTGTCCAAAAATAATACAATGCAGGGTTTGTTGAAACTTTTCAGCAAATTCACTCGAAATCAGACACATTTGGTAAGACGACGGTTTTTGTTCGACGATCAACTCCTCGTTCGCGCTTCCACTTGTTCTCACTGTCGCCATCGGTCCTTCGATCAAGTCGTACGAACGTAAAGTCGTTCGTGTCTTTGCCGTTAGCCTTCCCGACCTAAAGGCAGACACTATCTCGTGCCATCGCTTTTCGTCGCCAAACAAATCTAGCTTGCTAGCCGAATCCAATAAATGGCGGTTTGCTTTGAATACCAGTATCGTGGGCTTTGCAGTTGTGCAATTCGCCCAGTTTAACACATGGTCAAAATTTTTGGAAAGGTAAAATCCCTTTCCGCAGCTAAAGTTGCGTTTCTGTCGTCCAGCATTTAAATATATCCCCTTACTGACAAAATATTCTTTGCGCTTTGGTGATCTGTGCCGTGGAAGAAGACTGTGTGGTATCCGTCATCGTCTTTCGGTAAATTCTCCTCGATGCTTTTCGACAGCCACTCCTTTCTCTCCAAGTTCATAATTTTGACACGGCCGACGCAGTGAAAATGTTTTCTTTCCTCGGTTTCGTTTTCAACCAGACAAAAACATTCATTGGTTTTATTACTTTTAAACGGAAACCTCTCCGATGGCGGAGAAAGAAGAGGGTTGTACTTAAATTCGTCTGCAATAAAAATCCGTGCCAATTCGCACGCTCGAACGTGTTGTTGCGTGGTTGCTGCAGACGAACGCTCTATGATATTTTTAACGGCGTCACTTGACGGGTCGAAGCCGATAGAAGCAAGCTGTTGTGCTGTGGTAGCGTTTTCGTCTATTGAATCGATATGTTCCCTCTTTTGTTCTAATAACCTTTCGATCCATTCGCAGAGGGTTCTATGGTTGTAGTGTTCTGGTGGCATTTCTTCGATGCCGTCGAGTAAATCGAGGTTGAGTCCAAGAATCCAGAGAACGGTCTTTCGCTTGATGGTGCTCGCAGGTGTAAGAGGCATTGCTCATCCTTTGGAATTGTACTCGAGGGTCTTACTGTCGTTTAGCGAGCCAGATCGCTAATGATATCGTCTAAAGTGTAGCAAGCTTTACGCCTTGCTAAAACCCTGTCTCCAAAAAAGGTTTCAAGGTTTCAAGGTTTTTATTTGCCATGATTACATATAATGTATCCGATTTAATAAACAAAATACAAAAAATTGTAAAAAAGGCGAGGAAGCCCATAAAGAAGCTATAAGAGCTTATGGAGCTATGGGCTTCCTCAAATTAGACTAAGAAATTAAGTTTAAGATAGCACTGGGACGTAATACAATATATTATTAAAAAGACGAAAGAGTGCACACACACATTTATCCACAAAAATACAAAACCGTAAATAATTCAAAGAATTTGATGCTACTAACGATAAAGAAGAAATCTTTTAAGGTTTTTGCAAAACTGAGCGGTAGATCCAGATGACTTAATTTGACTGTCAAGAGAATTGGAAGTGCAAGTGCATGAACTTGGTTATACTTGTTTGTTGCGGCTGTACCGAAAGGAAATTTATATTATACGCAAAAAATGGGAGGTAACCAAGTAGGGTTTATGTCACGGCGCATGCTCATTCCACTTGCGATATTTATAAACCGCCTTATGGGGCTGTAAATTCATCATTTTTTTTACCACAAGTGATAAAAGTTGAGACTTTTATCACATATATATTGCATTCAAGGCACGTTTTAAGTGTGGGCTTGTACAACTCTTTGTGCTGGGATGTGTACTCGCTCCGTGTATTGAACACAAGAATGACACCTGTGTTCTGGATCCTCTCATCGACCCTCTTGGTGTCTGGGCTTAGTTTTACGTTGGATGCGAACCACGTTGTACGCATTCTTTTTATTTCGCCCTTATCTCAAATTAATAATGTTTTCGATTCGTGTTGTTGCTTTCTAATGAGACCACGACATTTTGCGCTTGTTTTGCGATATTATATTGTCTTTGCATACATGCGTTGTAAAAAAATGCTCCTTGATTGTGTTTTTAAGTTATGTATATCTACAATCTTTGTCAAATTGTTGTCCAAAGTTTTCAACTAACTCAGTTTCGCAATCTTTTTAATTACTCCTTCGAGTCCTTGTGGATATCTCCTCTTTAATTGCTTATCCTTCTTCGTATCCTTGCAAATGTCTCCTAAGCAACCTTCTCGTATAGACCTGTTCATCTCACCAATCTCGTCTGTGTATCTCCCTAAACTATTCACATTTCCCTGCAGCGACATGACTTTTTTATAACATTGATACAAGGAGAGACCGTTATCATAATGCAAGGCTTCCTCTATTTCATTATTGCTTTTTCGAAGAACTTCTTGTCGTTCGGTCAGCCATTCGCGTACTGTTGTCAAATTACGAATCGTGTCATCTAAGGCAATCCGACTGTCTTCCAAATCGCCTATTCTGCGACTAACTTGAGAAGCCATGCGCTTTACGGGAAGTATATACCCAAGACGGCCGCGAGTATTGCTAGCGTCGTTCATCGTGGTTCGTGATTGTTGCGATCACTGTACAGAAAAGACTTCACAACCCATTTTTATACAAGCGGGCCGGAAAATCTATACAGGCAAAAATGGGACGTGAAACTACATCATGTCGTCGCGTAATTTTTACGGGGTGCGCCATTTACAGGCTCGTTTCGTATCTAGGCTTAATTCTACGCCAAGTAAACAATCGATTACGTCGATTTCGTAAACAATTTTACATTCGTTTATACGCAAGGCAAATCACGAGAATGCGTCATCGAGATGACGTGTTTTCTGATTTCAAAGAAATGTATAAATTGGGTAAATCATTTCACAAAACCTCACAACACAATCGCGCTCGCCAGACGAATTTGCCTCTAACCATGGCTTCAGTTCAAAAGAAGCGAGCTTTGGATCCCGAGACATCAGATACGATGGATTTGATTAAAAGAAAGAAAGTATCGTTAGAAGGACTTGTCAAGGAAGACAATGCGAAGGGAAAGATAGAATGTGACATTCCTCGCGTTTCCCGTACTGGCGCACTCTCGTCAGTGACTACAAAGGAAGACAAAGTTGGAGAGGGAAAAATAGGCTGTGACGTTCCAGATGCCTTTCGACACGATATTGCTAATTGTACGGGCATTCATGATGTGGAAGGCTATTTGAAATTGAAGAACGGCTCGAAATGTAGTTACGGCGATGGTGTCGTTTTCCATTACTTTCACTTTATGAACAATCACTCAGATTTGATTGCTAAAAAGAGAAAGCGATTTCCCGAACTCGCCAAGAGGTTGGAAGAACATTATCGGAACGTCCTATCGCCTTTGCCCGTGCGGATTTTTCCATGGAGTTCATCGCTGTGGGAAAAAATAAACAAGGAACATTATATTTTTATTCTCTATCATGCATTTTTTTTGAGAACCGTCGAATGCTGCGCCCTACATGACCCACAACGTGCAAAGGAACACGAAAACATCATCCGTGAAGTTTGGGGAGATTAAACGTGAACATTCTATTTTGAACTCGAGTTGTAAAGTTTTTCTTATCGTTGACACTTATATAATAAAAACCACTTAAAAAACATTGCATGTTCTATATCTCGAACAGATCACGAAGCATTTGAAGTTTATTCCACTGAATTGAAAAATATAGTAGTACTATCGGATTTGGACTTGTAACGGACACCGCATCCTGTTAATTAACCGTTTCGCCTCTTATAAAATGCTATCAAATTTGGACTTGCAATGAGCATGCTTCAAGTGATTCATGGGCGTGACCGTTGCGTGTAGCGCACGCTTTAGGCTACGCCCATAAGTTACTTGGGGAACCATTTAATGGGTGTTAGCGCAGCTTTGCACTCTTCATCCGGTTCAGAGTTTTCAGTGGCAAGTCCATCAGCTTCGTTGACTACTTATACACCTTTATTAAAAGTCAATCAAAAGAATACAGTGATCAAAAAAAAAAGGGTATAATTTGCACAAAATCGTTCAAAGTTCTTTCAAAACGTTTTAATTGCCAATATCACATCGATTGATCCTGCAAATAATTAATTCAGCACGATTTATTCTGAACCTTGTCTTCACGAAACGAGAAACCTTGGAACGGGGCAGGTAGTTTTGTACCTGACTTTTCCGGGACAGTGATGCTGCAACCAACTTCCCACACAATTGAATAAACCGTGGACGTTTCTTCTTGTGAGACTTTGAACGATAACGTCCACCTTAGTACTTCCAAAATAAAGACGGCAGACTTGTCCCAAGAAATCCAAAAAGTCTTGCAATCGATAGATTCGCACAAGAGACATGTTGATTTGCTTCAACGGAATCACACCTGAATATTGCTCTCGCTGGGGTCTTCGACAATCCACGCTATATTTGTTGCGCGGCCAAGTGAATATCGTGCCGAAAGAATGGGAATCGCAATATCTTTCCATTTGTCATGCACACAACAGTCCAAAGAATGGAAATTCAAAGTGAAAGACTCGTAGAGGAGAATTGCGTACACTCAAATACCACGAATAAGGTTGGTCTAGATCAAAGATTTCTCCGTGGTAGTTCATCCAACCTTGAGCCATGATTATGGAGTTTGAAACTCGAGTGGATGGGAGGTGTGGTGAGACTTCGGGTGCCGTTTCCCTGTACCAACCGTGTGTTTCCGAGGGCGCCTTCGTCGTGTTATTAGACTAGTATTTCGCCTGTGCCCTTCGAATGAATTGGTTTGTACCAATAAACAAAATACTTTATAAGTAGGATACCTTACAAATTTATTGTTGTATTCGTAATCAAACAAAGACTGAGAAATACATATTTGAATATAAATGAATGCTTTAATTGTGTATTTAACGACAAATTGTAACCCGATAGTCTGACGACACAATGTAGAGTAACCGTATATTTTACACACTATTTTCGAAAGCATTCGTCTCCCCGCGTGAGTGATTCACCTACGACAGTTCGTTCACCTTAGATGGCTCAGTCTTTGCTAATTCTTTTAGTTCTTTACAGTATTGTTGGTAGTAATTCCAGGGATCCAGCGTAAACCATTTTTTGCAGTATTTGCATTTTTGTTGTGGCAATGACTTCAATCGACGTTGTTCTCTCTTAAGAATGTTAAATTCTTTCACCGTCTGATTGAGAGAGGTCACTAATTTATCTATTTCGTTTGCATGTGGCCCTGTTTGATGCGCATTGTAGATGGATTTCACATTCATCATTGCAGCACAAGTGCACGCTGTCTTGACTTGACTTGTTTGCCTTGATGGTAGTTTTTGCCGAGGAATTTCTCTTTCGTGTGGCTGATAACAATGAATGCATTGCTTCGTTTTCTCTATAGCGACGCTGAGCACAACTTTCGCGGAACGGAAACTTCAATCAACTTTTTTTACGTATTGAGCATTGCTTTTCGCCTGGTGAAGCAGTTTCAGTTTTCGAACCACCGTGGACTCGGAACGCGTCACTGGCGCCATTTTCATAGGGATCTTCTCGAGCGGTTGAACTGCTCAGTTTCGTTCCGTTGTGTTCTGTTCGTTGCAAGCAACCACGTTCGATCCTTATATATCCTTTTTTCTTTTCTGTCGAAGGAGGTGGGGTGACTTGTCATAATATGACGTGTTTTAGATTTGACGTCGAAATAAACGTCGTCATCCCGACGCACTCGGGTTTGACGAATGAGGTAATCTTGACATCATTACGTCGTGGTGACCCCGTCAGTGTTGCGTCAGGATCAATGGTCTGAAAATGGGAATGATGACAGAGACGAGATGTAAAAATGGTACAAAAGCCAGCGCGTTTGTACACCGACTTCATTCTCCCTCGGTTGCTTTCAGCAGATAAAACAAGACAAAACGCTAAGTATCGAAAATGGCTCCGAAAAGAGGAAATGCTACCTGCAAAGACAAGAGAATATTACGTCTGGCTTCCACGGTACTATCTCGCGATGTGAACGGCTCTTTTGTCTCAAAAAGAGGTGCCGTACTAGATCTGGTTCGAATATGGTCCAGTGGTCGCAAAGACAAGAGAGCGCAGGTCGATTTGGATGCCCTGACGATGGCTGTGAGAACGATCCAAGATGATTGTCTGAAGGTCATCACAGAGATCAAGAATTCATTGAAGAAGGTTCGCGGGAGGAAGCCGCGGCCGGGTGTCACCAAGCCGTTGTTGGACGATTGTGCATACGAAGACGATCCTGGTCCAACAAAGACCTCGTGGGATTGCATCCGAGAAGACCTGAAAGGACTGAGTGGCTTGGACGTGACGAGCATGACCGAATCCATGCGGCGATGGGACAAAGTACAAGGGCTGAATGACCCACTGAGAAAATGTTCCATATTAAAATGCATGTTTGACTGCGACAGTAACATTCCAAAATGGTTACAATGCGAAATGACGGCTTTGAAAGAAATCCTCGAAAAAGACCCAGAATTAGCGAGCCTCATGGATAAACACGTCCAAGACGGCTCGCTGGAGGAGTATTCGTTCATCGCCGAAGAACGCCGGGTGAACATGACCGAGATAAAAGTGTATCTCAATCATGCGATAGTGTATCTGACCATGTGCGAAGGTCTGTCTCTGATGGATAGAACACATGCCATTTTTAAATCCCCTGGTATTTTTCTCAGTGGAATTTCTTTGAACCATCAAATGATAGAGGAATACTGTGAAGTAGTGGAAGTGGAAAGTCGAATCGTTCGCCGTCTCGAGAACGTATCTGGCTGTTGCGAGGTAGAGATGGAAGTTTATCGCGCGCCTTGGCAGGGAGAAACAAAAATCGACGAGACGGATTTCGTCGAATGGGAAAAGGAGATTCAAGAGGTTATATCGAACAAATCGCAATCTTTCAACAAGGAACTGGCAGCTGCATTTTCCGGACTACATACGGGACGCCGTTGTGGTCACAGAGTTCCATTTTGTCTTTATCCTTCCCGTACTCGATGCATGTGGCACATTTGAACACAAACACTCGCCCAGTCGAATTCGCTCGAGTACCATAATTTGTATATCGTTTAATTGACAAATGGGCATGTACAAGATGATAAAATAGTGCAACGAAAGAAAAGATAAAAAAATGTGTCCTTTTTTTATCATCATTTTTGTGATTTAGAATTATATTATTAAACAGTGAATAAAGAGCTACACTGGTAATGCAAAATACTGACTCGCGTCATGGGGTGCTCTAACGTTAAATCAACTCGATGTGTGTTTCGACATGCCGATCCGTCACACATTCATCCACGTAACAACTGTTCCTCTAATAAATCTAACGATGTGTCAATTTGCTTAATACATTGGTCTGTCTGATCGCGCATACGTCGAAGATAGTTTAACACCTTCTTTTCTTTCGAAGGATTGTCTCTCGCATCATTCCAAAGACCGATGGTTTTATCCAAAAAGTCCTTCGTTGTTCCTACACTTCCCAAAGTTTGATATGAACGTATTATCGTTGTTGCCGTATCTCGTAATTCTTGGGCGTCATTTGACTCCGAATACATTTGTATTGCGTTCAGTTGGTCGGAGTTTCTCTCTTCCAGTTTGCTAAAGAGTTCTAAATTCCAAAGAGTATTTTGCAATAGCGTGCAAGGACATTCCGCGTCTTTTCCGTCATGTTTGCCGCGACAAGTACACAGTTCTGTCATTTAGAGCTATTATCGGTTAACTCGCGCAATGAAAATGATAAATCGTAAATCTCGATGTTACGATGGGATGATAGATATTGTGATTCGAAACGGTTAATGGTCAAAAACGTTTTCTTGACTACGATGTTATTTTTTACTCGTGTAAAAGACAAACTTACATTAACACGTGACCACTCGAGATATATCGCACGTCACTTGCCATCCAATTACATGCAAGAGAACCATGAGCGTCACCGGTAATAAATTTACACCCATCGAGCCACCACCGAAAACCGTGAGAAAACCGTCGCGTCTGTGCCCATTTCATGACACCTCATTGACCGAAGATCAAACCCATGTTTACTGTAACAAGCACCTCGATTGCCCATTTTGGGTGGCAGTTACGGACGGAGTGCGCGAATGGGTGAACGAATTGTCGCATCAGCTTCACCTCGAGATCAAGGAAGGGCCGTGGTATTGTTTTTGTCACTGCATTGCCAAACTCACGCGGTATGCTGACGCGAACAAGCAAGACGAGAGTCGTTTTCTTTTGACTTGCGGAAAAAAAGATAAAGAACTACAGTGTTCGTTTTCCCAACGGGATGATCAACCGTGGTCTGACGAGATTATGGTGCGGCGAGGAGAAGAGGACGGTATTTGCGAGGCAATTCCAGTTCCAAGCCTCTCTGATGAAAGACTAGAAGTCGAGTCAAGAAAGTTCATGAAAAGGAATGAATGGATTGCCCAACATAAGAAAAAATGGTTTGAAAAATGACACTCGGGGTAGTCAGAACTGTTGCGTTTGTAGCCAGTAAAACATCACAAAAAAATTGTTAAGATTATGTTTTATTTCGTTTTTATTAAAAGGACGGTTGATTTATACACATTGATATATATATATATATATATATATATATATATATATAGATATAGATATAGATATAGATATAGATATATATATATATATATATATATATATATATATATGGAAATAAGTATGCACATGTGTTCGAGGCTCCGGCTATCAAATTGAGAAGAGTCGGCTGTTCAAATTCGGGAACACCCCGGCGGTAACCTAGAAAATCACCAGAAAAAAAAAAACAAAAAAGATTAACGAGATGAATAAAAACGAGTCGGGACTTGTCATGTCAAAGGGCAATATTTCGTGCATCATCATTCAATCACTATCTGTCTAGAATGTCAACTTACCGAAGGCTGCCATCCTCGTATCTTCTACCTCGCGACATGCCAATATTACTTCCAACATTGACCGTAGTTCCTCCTTTTCTCTTTTTATTTCTTTCTTCCACGACTTCTTAACTTTTCCAGACCGTAGACAACTATTGTTCCTTTTCGTTAACCACACTACGATGCTGTCTCTTTCGTGAATCAACTTCTTGAATGTCTCGTTAGTGTCATTCCAACCAGGTCTTAACTTTGTTAGCATGTTAGATTGGACGTCAAAGGCACCATCGCCGATACTGTCTTCGTCAAATTCATCACCGGATTGAACGTCAAAGGCACCATCGCGATTGCTTCCCATGTTATCAGAACTACTCACACAAGGATAACCACTCGCACAAGACTAGAATTCGTAGGATATATATTATAACCCAAAAGCGTCTGTATGAAAACGCTGTTACCCCACTTATATACAAACCCACACTGCGACACACGACGTCACTTCCTATGTATTCCTGTACGGAAACTACGCTTATTGTGACGTCAGAGCATGAGTTTTTTTTTTCCTATACGGGCGCCCTGTGGGACTCAAAGAGAAAAATAAAACGGGTGGGGGGAGGTAAGTTGAGAGAATTTTTTTGTGTTACAATAGAACAAGAACAATAGAACAAGAAAGTAGAAACAGATGGAGTCCGAATTCGGGGGGGGGGGAGTGTTACCAATGAGTCCATCCCTGCATCTCCTTTACTCGTACCCAGGCCCCTTAGCGAGGTCTCCGGCATGCAGAAATCAAAAATGGAAATTAGGGAAATAGGGGGAGGGGGGCATTGTTTGGGGGTTGTTTATGTTTACTTTTAATTAAATAATTAATTGATAAAATATTACAACTAAAAAAATCTAATTTTATTCTTTATCCCTCCTTCCCAGTTCCCGAGGCATACAGAGGTCAAAATTGGAAGCTAGAATACTAAGACTTACTTTTAATTGTACTTAATTAATAATATATAACAAATAAATAAAAAAACAAACGTTTCTCCTCAGCCCTCTTTATTCAGTTAACCCCATTACCGTGAATATTTCAAAAGGGAGGGGCAGCCTGCCTCCCACACTGTGGCGTTATGGTGTACCTCTGTACCTCCTGGGGAGTCACCCAATTTCACCTCAAAGTGCTACCTTTCTGGACTGGATCCGGGGGGGGTTGGTGAAGTCTCTAGTTTACACCAAAACCAATCAAAACTAGTAGGGCCAGTCTCTTTGACATCTAATTAACCTCGCGGCCAAGGTGTCATCAAACACAAGGGCCTGGACCTGAGTTCGTCTGTCACGTGATCTAATGTATCATGACGTAGTCCATATCAAAAGAGGACTGGACCCGAATTGGTATCCATCACCAGAACTCTACCGATGTTGTCACGTGACTTGATAACTTGAAACTCGTCATAAAGACGAGGCTATGGATACAACTGGGAGTCTGGGGAACATCATAAAAAATCATTTTCTAATGACCTAGATCTAGTGTACAACGGGTGACGTAGTACAACTCTGCTAGATCCAGTCCAGAAAGGTAGCGCTTTGAGGTGAAATTGGGTGACTCCCCAGGAGGTACAGAGGTACACCATAACGCCACAGTGTGGGAGGCAGGCTGCCTCTCCCTTTTGAAATATTCACTCAACGTGAAACCCGAATGACGCGAGCCAATTTTTTTTCTTACTGTTTTTATGCAGACTCATTCAATGCAGTAATTACCCAAAAACGTCATCATCCCGTATACGAAAGCAAAGGAGATTTTTTTGTATCCATCTGGTGAAGTCCTGGGCTGGGTCGTCACACGGACGAGAGTTTATCATTTACATTATGTATTCACTTCGGAATTCTCGAATTTTTTTAACGTCATCATTTCGTAAATGGTTGCACATGACATTATCCATCGAAAGGAAAAATCGTGACCAAAATAACACTAAATTTACTCGAGAAAGTAAACAAATGAAATGACGTAACTAGTTTATTGCATCATAGCGTCGGATATTAAATATCAAAACACAAATTGACAACAGGCCAAATATTTGTATTGTATCAAATCATGACGGCTCTGACAAACGAGGAGGTAGTGTTACGTGAATTGGTCAAGTTGGAAAATTTGAGCACCGATGACACTAAAAGATTACGATTTCTATCGTCTCTGCGACCACTTCATCAGAATGAAGCCAAATATTTTGATGTCTTGAACGTTGTCAAGGAAAGACTAAGCGATATCAGAACAAGGTGGGAGCGTGGACCAGAATCCTACGAGGTCACGGAACTCATTCAAAGGCTGGAAGAATTAGAAGAGGAACTGAAAGTATATTGCGTGTGAGATCACGACAGGGCCAGACTGATGAATTTGAAAACGAGGCTTAGGGTGGATATAGGAAGGGAAGATCCGGGGTCGATAGAGGCATAATTGACGATTCGACATGGCAGGAATCTGCATGGTTATCGAAATACAAGGATTTTTTATCAGAAAGAAGTTTTATGTGCGTGAATTAGGTGCATGCGGTCGGAATGAAACCAAAAGTCATCAGAAGTACAAGATTCCATTAAAAAAAAGAGAGTTGGACTCGGATGACCAGAGGATAATATTCTTGCACAAGAGTCAGATACACGGCCTGAGATTTCATTGTAAAAACGGAGAAGACGCCCATGGGCAAGAATGTTTGGAGCAAGATGTATTGGACCTCTATCACTCGGCTAACTCAGAAACATGCGACATAGTGGCCTACCGGGGTGGACAGCCAGAGAAAGAACTGTTGACTAAATTGAAAATACTGAACATCGATCTGAACGATTTCGGTTGCCCAGAAGTGGAGTATCTGGCGAAAATAGGCTATCGGTTATTGGGTGGATGCGAATTTCATTGAATGGGATTAAGTACTCGTTGTGCATTTGCAAGATGTCGTGTTTTACGAGAGTGGGTCACAGACTTTCAAAAGAGAACTATTCGATTTGGAAAGAGTCGAATAGACTGACGCCATACCAGACCCTTTATTTACAAGTACTCTAGAAGGAAAATTTTTTTGGGGGGTAACGTCAAATAGACCAGATATCTGAATAGTATCGAAAAGGACGATGGCTCCCATAAATGGTGAGACGGTGTTTTACGAACTCACCAAACTGGACAATTTGGTCATGGACGAAAAAAAAAAAGGTTACGATCTTTGTCGTCGCTGAGATCACTTCGTCCAAATGAATCCAAATATCTCGATGTCTTAAATGTTGGCGCAGGCGAACTAAACGATATCGGGAAAAGGTTGGGGCATTGGCCAGATTCCCGCGAGCTCACGGAACTCATTCGAAGGATAGAAGAATTGGAAGAAAAACTCAAAGCACATTGCGTTTGATATCGGGCCCTTTACAACGTAGTAGGAAACGTCACTTGGATGACGTAATTACGGTTGCATCGATCGGTATAAATTTCATTGTTGCGAAGTCAAACAGCCAATCGACGTGGACATGGAACCTTGCAAATTCGACGGAGTATGTGGCGTGCTCGAAATGTTTGGATTTTTTATCGGAAAGACGTTTTACCCGCAAGAAGTGGGTATGAGCAGTCGGAATGGAACCAGCAGTCATCAGAAGTACGTGATACCTTTTGAGTATCATCAACTGGACTTGGGCGATCAAATGCTAGTACAAGTTTGTAAGCGTCACATACACGGTCTCAAGTTTCACGCCCGAAAGGAAGAACACGCCCACGAGCGAGATCGTTTGGAGCAAGATGTCATAGACCTTTACGAGTCAGTCGGCTAAGTCAGAAACACGCGACGTGATAGCCTACCGCGGTGGACAGCCAGAGAGAGAATTGTTGACCAAATTGAACATACCGAGTCTCGATCTTAATGCTTTGGGTCACTTAAAACTGAGGTATCTGAAAAAGAGTGGATATCAGTTATCGGATGGATGCGATCATCATATAGGAGGGTCGCCGGAGATTAAGTGTGCATATGCATTATGTAGTATTTTTCAAAAGTGGATTACCGATGTTCAAGAAAGACGAATCAGCTTGAAAAAGGTCGAATGAACTGACGGCATACCAGAGCTATAGAGTAATAACCGTTTTTTTTTTTGTATGTTATAACAAGATATCGTTGGCATTAATTTTTTTGATTTCGGTTTGTACGTCATTCTATATGACGTAACTTAAAATGTTTTATATAGTGGAAGACTCTCGGTGTAGATAAAGTTGTTATCCATCAACATGGATCGTCTGTATAACGTGTGTATGGTCATAGTCCTAAAGGGGTATTATATCGCCCAAAAATTTAATGTGCGAGAAGTAGGAACCGTCTCTTGGGATGGGAGTTTCAGTCATCAGAAGTACGCGATGCCCGTTAAGTTTGCTGATTTGAATTCCGCGGATAAGAAGATGGCGAAATGTCGCAAGGCGCGTGTCCACGGCCTCAACTTCCCCGCTCGACGGAACGAGAACGCTCACGATCAAACCTGTCTAGAGGTAGACATTTTAAACCTTTACGATGAAGCTCGAAGTGGACAAGTAAATGTGGTCACTTACCAAGAAGGACAAATAGAAAAGGAATTGTTGGACAAACTAAAGATACCAAACATCGATCTAAAAGAACTGGGCTGCCCGGAGACGATCCCTGGAGCTACTGGGTGTACATTTCATAGAGATCAGCTTTGTTGTGCAAAGGCGGAATGCGACGGATTGTGGCAATGGATGGAAGATGCAATGTTAAATGCAAAAGCCGAGAATAGACACACCGAACTGTTAGAATGTCCAGAGTTTGATTAAAAACTAGTATATCCATGTCATATTATTACGTGTATATTTTGTGGGTGAAAAATAAAATTTTTGAAGAATTCGATGCCTACGATAGAATTTATTTCTCGGACCCTCCAACTAAAAGACGAACTGAAGTCGTGTGACGCGGTTCGTTGTTCTCATCATGAATGTGGATCCCCAGAAGATCGCTGCTAAAATATCAATAAGGTTGTTGTCTAACGGGAAGAACCACAAGAATAACGTTTTTTAACTACACCATGAAAATAACCAAAAGTCATCAGAAGTACAAGATTCCATTAAAAAAAAGAGAGTTGGACTCGGATGACCAGAGGATAATATTCTTGCACGAGAGTCAGATACACGGCCTGAGATTTCATTGTAAAAACGGAGAAGACGCCCATGGGCAAGAATGTTTGGAGCAAGATGTATTGGACCTCTATCACTCGGCTAACTCAGAAACATGCGACATAGTGGCCTACCGGGGTGGACAGCCAGAGAAAGAACTGTTGACTAAATTGAAAATACCGAACATCGATCTGAAGAAGGACAAATAGAAAAGGAATTGTTGGACAAACTAAAGATACCAAACATCGATCTAAAAGAACTGGGCTGCCCGGAGACGATCCCTGGAGCTACTGGGTGTACATTTCATAGAGATCAGCTTTGTTGTGCAAAGGCGGAATGCGACGGATTGTGGCAATGGATGGAAGATGCAATGTTAAATGCAAAAGCCGAGAATAGACACACCGAACTGTTAGAATGTCCAGAGTTTGATTAAAAACTAGTATATGCATGTCATATTATTACGTGTATATTTTGTATGTGAAAAATAAAATTTTTGAAAAATTCGATGCCTACGATAGAATTTATTTCTCGGACCCTCCAACTAAAAGACGAACTGAAGTCGTGTGACGCGGTTCGTTGTTCTCATCATGAATGTGGATCCCCAGAAGATCGCTGCTAAAATATCAATAAGGTTGTTGTCTAACGGGAAGAACCACAAGAATAACGTTTTTTATAACTACACCATGAAAATAACCGCGGTGAGTGCTGTATACGATAAATATGGAAGGCCGATAACACCCGGCGCCAAGGAACTGGTAGACATGTTTCATGCGGCTTTCGAGAAACTTTTTGCCGAAGAATTGGAACGAGACATGTTATTTTTTCTCAAGCTGAAAGACACACACGAGACGGAGTTAGATGGTGCAACGTTTACATCAAGAGCATGGGGTATTAATTCGCGAGCGCAGGTGTCGTCTCTTATGCACCGCGTTTGGAAAATCATGCGAAAAAAGTTTACGTCAGATGAATTCATCTTAACGGTGGAATACCTCGACCAAGACAGTGCACTGCTGCAGTCAACTGAGAAGACCAAGTGAAAACGCGTTAACAGGCGTAAGAAAAAGAAAAAAACATACTAAAATTCTCCGACGTGAGATCGAGGCCACGAAATTAACAAAAAAAAAAATGATAAAGTCTTGCATTGTTTCTTTCGTCAGAGGGTCTCTACGACAAGTCTCTTGTGGCATGTGTATTATGATCTGCCGTGACTTCACGGGTTTTGTAATATTTTTTCTCTATTAAAAAACACGCGCCAAGTGCCACCCAAGCACCGAGCCATAAAACGTTTGCGAAGATTCTGTCTCTCCTTAGATCTCAAAGGTAATTAATTGTACGCGAGATAAATGGGTGGAAGTGTCTCGATTAAGTTAAGCTGCCAAACTCGCTTTAGACCTATGAAACAACATATAACACTTTGAGCCATAACTCCCTTTAATACCGTTCATTCAAACACGAAACTAAAGTAAAAAGAAAAAGGAAAAAAGAAAAAGCAATGCCCAGACGACGACAAGGACGACCCAAGATATATATTACAGAGTTTACTCGCATTGCCCGGGATGAAATGCTTCGAATGGAAGAACGACTGAGAGCTTTTCGTTTAACACAACTGATCGAAGGAGAGGGGGAATATCGAAACCACCAAGCTACGGTGATCGAATATATTTGCGTCACTTGTCAAGTGTCTTGCTCTCTCGACACGGATCCCTTTCACTGCAACAAATGTGGCGTTTGTAGAGAACACCGGGGTGAATCCTTTCACTGCGACAAATGCGGTATGTGTATGAACAAAGCTCTCAAGGATACCCACGGCTGCAGAAAATCCTCGGAACACGACAAGTGTGGAGTCTGCTTCAAAGACGCCTTTAGTGGTTGCATGGTCTTGCCATGTTCTCACAAACTTCACCCGATATGTGTTAGGAAGTTGAATTCAAATAGCACGAATAAATGCCCCGTTTGCCGCGCACGCTTCGACGTTCGGCTTGGTGACACTCAATTGTGTTGTAACACGCCCAATGTCATCGTTCGTCAGTAAATTCACAACATAATCAAATAAAAATCATCAACTTCACTTTTGTTGTTTCAAGGACTCTAGTAGCGTGTATTTGCAACGATCTTTTGTTAATAGACAAATACCCCTTTTTGAAATCTGCTTGATGCAATTTCTAGTGCCTGACCCGAAATCTATTCAGGTGGTCAGAGGAGCAATGCTTAACATTTGACTATAAAAGCATCAACAGACAAACAAATTTCATGTATATACTTTTTTATTTAATAAAAATCATTGATACAAAAAATCATACTTTACTTGATTAAAAAATGCTTTACATCAATAAAAAAAAATCAAAAGTTTATTATGCGTTTAAGACTAAGATATTATATAAAAAATATAATATTTGCTTGGGTTCATTTTTGAACGTCACATTTCACGTGTACCGAATTTGATACAGAAAAACGAAAAAAAAAAAGCTCTTTATTGGCGTTAGATTCGACACAAAAAATGCGACGTTTAAAACAGCCCTTGATCAAAGAAGCTCTATTCGTTGAAAGAAAAAAAAATCATTAATGTTACATGTTTGTATTTCAAAGCAAAAAAACCACCATCACTGGGTTTACATTCTATATGATCAAGTTTCCACAAAAAAAAAAGCTACGCAATTCCAAAGCAAAAAAGATAATCACCGGTTTACGTTCTAGGATTACATTTCTACAAAGAAAAAAATTACACTATTCTTAAGCAAAAAAACTAATCAGAGTCCTACACTAATTATAAGACAAAATAAATCATCCCGGTTACGTTATGGTTAGAATACGAAACTTATATAAAAAGTCATCTCGGTTACGTTTGTACAAAAAAAAAACCACACTTATTTCAAACCAAAAAAATAATCACTAAGTTTACATTTTCTCTACGAGAGAACTACACTAACAATTATAAACCAAAAAAATCACCGCGCTTACGTTATGGTTAGAATACGATACTTGTACTTATTTCAAACAAAAAAAATTATCACTAAGTTTACATTTTCTCTACGAGAGAACTACACTAATAATTATAAGGCAAAATAAATCGCCGCGTTTACGTTATTTTTGGTTACCACTTATTTCAAAGCAAGAAAAATAGTAAACATGATCGAATGCCACAAAGTTTACCTGTTTCCTACGAAAGAAATACACTAGATGAAAAAAATAACTGTTCTTATGTTTATGACTATACTACGATACTCGTAAAGGAAAAAAACAAAAATACAGTTATTTGAAAACAAAAATCATAACCAAACTTACATCCCGATTCGGGTGAGCCAGTTCGTCAAATTAACAGTCTTACAAAGTAAGAAGAAGTGAAAGAAAGACAACTAACGTCGCAGACACCGAGAGACTATCACCACTGGTCTCGGGGTTTGTTTCGTACATAGAAATCATGGTAGCCCTCACAGAGCTATCCACTTGGGTACAATTTGTTTCTCGTACGATTACAGTGTCGTATGAAATACGACTTCTCGCTTTGAAGGCTTGTCCGTCGACGTCCTTTAGAAAAACAGTGTCCACATTGACAGCATACGTCCCTTCTTCCTTATAGTAAGAGATTATCGTTTTAGAGGAAACGGGATGGACGCCTTTTACCAGGGGCCTCTTTGTGGAATTTGTTCCCAAACACAAAGTGCGGTTGGAGTCCAGCAACTCTTCTTTTTCGTAGGTAACCCTAATGGCTCGTTTCCTCGGTATGCTCAGAAAAATGCGATACATCGGATAACCATTGCTGTAAACAGGAGCCTTGCTCAGGACATACTTAGTAAGTATGTAACCTCGAACAAACTTCTTCAGGGTACTTAATTGAGAGCCATAAATGGTTTGACTGCGGATGACCGGAGAACCAACTTTCCTGGCTTTTATTGGCGTGTACTTCGAGACCCTGCGTGACCAAACTCGGGTTCCACCTCTGCTGGTTCCACCTCTGCCAAACCCACCTCTACCTCCAACGCCTCTGGTAGCCTCCGAAAATGTCACAACTAAGAGAGTGAGAAAAACCAGAAGGGCGACAGTAAATGATTTCATCGTAACCAGAAGGTTCAGAGTTCTGGAACTGGCTTCGCATCTGTATTGTTACGACGTTAAAAAACAGTCAATTATCTAAGACACGGAACGTCGTGTAAAATTCCAATTTCTCACAGTCCATCGTACTTCAGGGGGATAGAGTCAGGAGTGAGCAGGTAAGAATGTTTCTCGCAAATACAAATAAAGACACTTGTTCGAAGTTTGATTAGTGTGATCCATTGCGTTTTCCCAGGGGATCGATGCGGGAACGACTAAGCGCAACAGTCGATCTTTTTTTTTGTTTAGTCAATGTTGATTATCCAATATTGGACGCATGCTCACGGACCTTTTGTCTACACCACTTCATGAATGCATAACATTCGTCCGTGGCACAGTGAATCTCTCTTCCCCCTGTGTGTTGTCCACAAGTCTTCGTTTGATTGTACCCAGCACTTATCAAGTCCTTGTACTTGGGGCATCCATAATCTTCTAGATTTATGACAGGGATGCCCAACGATTGCAATAGATCTCTTTCGATGTGACCGCCTTTGTAGGCAACACAGTCCCATTCTTTGCTCATCGATTGCAGATATATGGTCTGCACCATCCCCGAGAGACATCCCAAACCAAACGGTGATTCTTTTGGTCCGTCGTCAAAAGATAGTCCGATGACGCGTTTGGTTACGTATTTTACATTTTTTTTATCGCCGTTCTTCAAATCGCGGAAATGACAAGGCATCGTAAACTTGACGTTTCCGCATTCCTTTTTACGATTTGCCCATCCGAGCTCGCGACAATGAAATCGTCCGTCGATCATAAAGCCGTCCATATCAATTGTCACGCACGCCCTGTCGAGAACCTTCGGGTCCTTGTTTGCGATCTTTGCTACACACCCCTCGTGGAACCGAAGAAAACCATTGTCGGCTAAGACAGGTAACCCCCATTCTTCCTTGAGACAAACAAAACATCGGTCTCTCTCGAGTCTAGCCATACAATCCCCGTGAAATACGAGATCGTCGTCATTAAAAAGCCGTCTCTCCCAGTCCTCTTTCAAACAAATAGAACACCGATCCGAGGCCATGGTGAAAGAGGTTAGCCGAGCTTGATGTCTCTGGGTGATGTCGATTCTTCTCGTTTGAGTTTCTCGAACTCGTCTGAGGCCTTTGGTCTGTCGGTGCTCTTTTTATTGGGTATTTGGGCAACTCTAAGCGCGTCATCAACTTCCTTAACGTCAACGGAGAAAAAAAAAATGACACAGAATGACATAATTGATCTAGAGACGTACGTAAGCCTCTGGGCTTTCACCGGATGGTTTATGCCTATGTCGTGTGGTGACATTGGTCCTTTCCTTGCCGACGTTGCATATCCAGTTGACGTAAAAAAGACTTACAAAAAACGTCATTCGATTGCGATGTCGTTCATAAATGTATTAAAAACCAACGACAGCCTCTAAAATCGACCAAACGGCGAGAGCTAACCCAAAAAACCATGAGTCAGGAACTAGCGATACACCAAGTTTATAGCCTATACGAAGACTGCGCTAAAGGTCTTTGGATGGAAAGAAAATACATTCGAACAAGATCTAACGGGAAAAATATAGGCGACTGGCTCTCGAGACGCTTGTTTTGTCGTCGTTGACCTTCTAGTAAGGAGTGAGTAATAAATAAATCCAAAGAGCTATCATCCATCTACAGAGTAATTAGGGAATTTAAGATCTACCACGGCAAGTTTTACGGAGAACGTGAACACAAGGCAGCGAATTTGAATTTTCTGTCGTAGCTTGAACACCACACCTTCTAATTCAATTCCTTGAAAGTTGCGCTAGTTTTTAGAAGTTAGACAAACTGACATGATGACGAAAAAGGTTGAAAATGAATGCTTTAACTGATTTATCCTGGAATACTTAATGTTAAAACTACCTGTCTCTGTTTTTCGTTTTTGGGCCTAACTCCCCCCGTTTGGGTCCGGGGGAGCCGAGATTGCACCAGGAAGATTCCTCAGGAGATGGCCCATCTCGTGGTAAGGTCCGTTTCACTTTTAACGGCCTCTGGAAGACTGTACACACATGAGGAAAAGTGGTTTTTAGGGTCTAACTCCCCCCGGTTTTGAGTGTGGTCTCCGTAATCCCCAGAAGTTGTTGTGGAATTTCATGGCGCATCTCGTGGTACCATTGGTTACTTTCTAGCACGCCCAGGGAAAGTCCTGCATACTTAAGAAAAGTAAGTTTTTTGGCGATATTTCGTTCCCGGAAATAACTACTCCCCCCTAACCCCCAGAAGTGCTTGCAGAATTTGATGGCGAATCTCGTGGTACCATTGGTACCAATTTCAGTTGATAAACAAGATTTTCACAGACATGATTTTTTTCTAAATGTTATGTAGTTATAACAATTGTCATCTGTTACAACATTTGCTATTCATGTATATCATGTAGCTACTGATCCAAAGTGACAAAATCAAGCATGTTGTTTGTTATTCTACATGTATATATAATAAAAAAAAATTATTAATTTATACATTCTCACTGTTGTCTTCTAGTTTTATATTGCTGAAAATCTGTAGAATAAAAAATTAAGGCCAAACTTCTAGTTTACTCCTGATTAATTTTAGATACCGGTATCCTTGCTAAATTGAAAATTATTAAGTAAATGTGAGCTCAAAGCTAAGAGACTGTTCATTATTAATACAGTTTGTAATGATCCCATGTAATGTACACTCATTGAACTATAGCAGTTTCTTTAATTAACAGTTACTTTAACACAGTTGAAGAGCTGGTTTAGAATTACAGAGGATTCGCCTTAATGTATATCTCTCTGGTTATACTTGCCTTTGTTTGAATGTCATTGCTTGTACCCATACAGACTCTACACACTCTCAAGGAATTAAAACTTTCAACAAATCCACCAATACTGTGTGCCCCAAGATTATCTGATGATAGAGGTCCAATGCTCCCGTGAAATGTATACGAAATACCATTTATTTTGATTTCCACACCATGATCCTGTTGTAAAGAGTAACAATAAATATTATAGAAAACGTAATTAATTAGAGGTAAGGACGGCATGATAAAACAGTGAGGATTTTTGTACAAACAACAATTTATATATGTATAAATATATATATATGTATGCAGCTTAAAGCAACATTTTATTACAAAAAAAGAAAACACTACAGGCATTCCACTAAATAGCTTCTAAAGGGCAGGGATATAATACCAACAAGTGTCAATTG
>NC_090884.1:14605828-14628328 GCF_036669925.1 Montipora capricornis | reverse complement strand
ACACCAATTGATTTGGATAACCCTAGACCTAAACTTGGCTTTTAGGCCTAGGGTTGGACAAATTGAGGTTTTGGGTTACTTTCGAAAAGGTAAAACAATGACATGCAAGTATGAGTGACCCGTCAAACTGAAAGTGACCTTTGTTTTAGACCCCACCCAATCTCGGTCATAAATTTCGGGGACACTTGATGCCACACATAAGTTCACCCTTCCCCCCTTTTCGAAGTTGTAGGGAAAAAAAACTATTGACTTTTCTCATGACTGCCCAAAGTTATAGCGCGATCAATGAAAAGGGGGAAGGGGTTGTTTTTTGAATTAGTGTTTGGACGACAAACGGTATGTTTCATCGTTTAGCCGCGGGGGCTATAAGCTGGCTTAACAGTAAATCCCATCCTTAGCCTTACAACTGAAGACATCTTTTCTGCATCGCTAGAAGGAACAACTGCTCGCCAGTGGCTCAGTTTGTTATGCAGGAGATCGTGAGTTCGACTCCGGCCGGACCCGCAACACTCATGGTCTTAAAATAATTGAGGAGAAGGTGCTGCCTTTGTAATAACATCCGCAAATGGTTAGACTTTCAAGTCTTCGCGAATAAGGACTATAAATCGCAGGTCCCGTCTCACAACCTTCAATGTTCATAAACTCTGTGGGATGTTAAAGATCGCACAAACTAGTCAAAAAGTGTACCGTGTTGTGGTCTGGTCTTTTTCATCAGCCTTGTGGTCGGCTTGGCATAATCTTCTGAATGGATTACTGATCGATGACACCACATAACAGCAAAACGGGCAGTAGTCAAATCGAAGGAGTCCAAGTGCTGAAACTGGTAAACTGGTAAACAAGAATACTGCCGTGCATGAAATTTCAAGATTGTTTTGATCAGGTTAAAACCATTTCGCAAATATACACCTGTGCACTTCACGAAAACGGTGTTTCGTGGTCTTCTCAATGACTTCTAGTTAATATTTATTAGATTTAAGTGCCAAAAATGCCAAAAACCATAACTCAATATTAACTCCATTTTAACTCAATCTTAACTCAAACTCAACTCAAACTCAACTCAACTCGTAACTCGATCAATAGTCTATCTCACAAAGGTCAACAGCTTGAGTGCTTCGTTTAACCGTTTAAGTGCCCTCGTGGCGATTTAAGTGTAATAATCATTGTTAAGAGATCATAATACAGTTTATCTGTGGGCCTAGGAGATTAGTTACTGTGCTTTCGAGGTCTAAAGCCATTGAAATCGATCGCTTGAAGTCAAGCATTGCTAATATTCACAACGTGTTCATTTCTTATGTAAATTTATCATCACGTGGTATATAAACGGCGGGAAATCAGTTTGGAGCTATCACAACAAATCTCTCAAACTCTTGTAGATTTTTACAGTCGCTAATCTCACAGCCAAATCTGAGAATAGAGTGTTGTTTGTCTTCTGGCTCAGAATATAGGAATCCACCCTATTGATGATGTCATTTTTAGTAAAGAAAACAGTATTATAATTTAAAGATGTAGTGTTTTGATTTCATTCTTTCACAGAAAACCAGATAGATGGAGAGGCACTGTTAAGTTTAACAGAAAGGGCCTCTGAAACCCTCATACCTGTTATGGGTCACAGGATGAAGTTCTTCAAGCTATTGACGAAATTACAGAGTGGGGAAAGCCAAAAAAACAGTAACTGTGAGGCAAGACCCTGCTCGTGCTGAGATTGAGGCGGTTAATAGAGGGGCAAGTACTAGTCAAGAGCCACAAACCTCTCATCAGACAAGGTATGGACCCTAACCCTTAAAACAATAGAGTAAATTATGGCCTCTTGAGTACAATTTAAGCAGAAACCTCCAATTTTTTACTTTTACAAGAAAAGCTTGTTTGCCATAACATAAGATCACGCATGACTTTAGAGAATTATAGATTAAAATCTAAAAGCATATTTCAAGCATTAATTTGCAAGTGAGCATTTACTATCTGTTTAGTTGTCAGTCTTGATTCTGGTCTTATGGTGCCTAATTGAATGGCTGTTGAGTAAGGTGAAATTGTTCGCCTTTAACCAACAACTCACTCGAGTGTAATTATTTTACGCTTGTAAGTGAGAACTTTAGGACCAGAAAACAAGGCTGTAGAAATTTATGTTGATGCAAGCTCCGCTGTTGTGTAAGGTGGTACTATATCGCCTTTTACTAACACCTCTTTTGAGTGGAATGTTTACCAACACACCGCTCATCAAAGGGGAGATACATAAATTTATACCTGACAAATTTCAGAAAGAAGATAACTCCTAAACACTCTTTGGAAACCAGGAGGAGGCAGCGTATAGCCCGCAACCAACGCAAGAGGGCAGAGAAAGAGCCTTTGAAAAGAGGAGTTGACACATTAATTCAAGACCTTAAGAAAGAAAATGAATCTTTCATGGCAAAGTTTAATGTGGAAACAGCTATCAAAGAGAAATACTTTGAAATGTGGAGAGCATCTGAAAAGGAAAAGGATAAGATCAAAAGCTCTAGGCTCATATTAAATGTTTATCACCAAAATGTAGCCACCTGTAATGAAGCTTTGGCTAATAAAACTAGAGAAATTTTAAAAATAGATCCTTCTTTGCTTGAAGATGTGGACAATGCATCACATGAGCTAGGTAGAGGAAGATTTGGTACCGTGTTGTTGAAAAAGTTTAGGTCATCTCCAGTAGCTGTCAAATACTTGGACACCTCTGTTAAAGCTACACTTGTTGAGCGGGAGGCATTACTTTTAACACATTGTTGCTACATCAACTTGCCCCTTATTTATGGCATGAACATTATCCAGAAGCCTTATTTCATTGTCACACAATTCTATGGAAGTGATAGTTTGAAGCCGTTTACACTCAGAGGTCTTTTAAGGGAAGAGGTAGAAGTGACAAAATTAGGTTTTGAAGACTGGCTTCACATTGTCACACAGCTTAGGTGATTGTCTGAGTTATCTTCATAGTACCAACAAAGTTATTCACAATGACATCAAGAGTGATAATGTAGTTCTTGTGTGTAGCTCAAACAATTTCTTTTCACCTATTCTTATTGATTTTGGAAAGGCATGTTTTCTTAACAATGCAAAAAAGAAAATCCTTTCAGATGAGGAGAAAGCTAGATACTACAAAGAACACTTCCACATTGCCCCAGAGGTTGTTGAAGGAACATGTGCTCAATCAATTTTTAGTGATGTTTACAGTAGTAGTATGTTTAGTAGTATTTACAGTCATACCAAGCATCGTCCACTGAAAGAGCTAGCAAAGCATTGTTTAAAACCGGTTTCAAGCAGGTGTACATCCACTGAGCTTCTCAGTATTGTTTTAAATTGCTTGCAAGTAGGCAAAACTTCTTTATAAATTATTATTACCTGCTGCAGTGACTCTTTGCTCCGAAGAGTGAAAAATTTTGAAACTTAAACAAATTACATAAAACAAATGTTCAGTTGCTCTTTACGCATTATTTGACTAAGGCTTTTTGTATGTGGCTGAATGTAATTTAGGCGAAGTTAAACTTGAGCCAATGCAGTCAGCGGCAGTCCGCGGGAAGCCATGCACGGGGGGGTTCGCTTTTACAGGGTTTGTTGCAGGGGCATTTGTATTGCGTTCCAGCTATGTTCTCGTTCGCCTTTGTCTGCCATAGCTGAGTGCTTTTGCTTTCCGACTGGAATCATGACTTCTCGCCAAACGAATACCAGTCAGGAAGTGGCTTTGTTCTGAATTCCATCGTCCGTGGCTGCATCGATCTCCACTCCACCAGGCAATACGTCGTCTTCTGCCAGCCACGCTCTGGGGCCGAGTGTGTCCACTTCAAGCAGACTTTCTCCTGGTTCAACTGTGCCTTTTTCTCCGGAACTTGCTGCTTTCATTTCCCAAGCAGTTCAGGCTGCGGTTCAGTCTCATTTTGCTGCTTCATCGGCTCATCCGGTGCCGTCTAGTGCTGCTGTTTCAGCTCCTCCAGCTTCGCCCACCGCTTCTGGGGGCGTTCCCGCTCCCCTGAGCAGCTTGGCTTCTTCGTTTTTGGACTCCGGCGTGGAGTTCCAGTCGAATGTCACAGCTACACAAGGTAGGCCATTTCCTTAAGTAGTTCCCTCTTTCGTTTCGACATTTGCTTCGCCTTTAATGTCAACTGCTTTGTCATCGGCCCTTGCGGCGAGCAGTCTCGCACTTGGGACATCCCAAGGTGTGGCGTGTAGCACAGGCATGGCTGCTACTTGTCTTGCAGATCAGCCGTTTGTCGTGGGCCCGGGCTTTTCGCCAGTTCCAGCAAAGCTGGTGAACCAGATCGTGACAGGCAAGTACATTGACCTGTCGGAGCTGCTGGCCGCTAATCTCGACCGCACCGAACAGGAGCCGCAGCTTTTGCTCTATGGTCGTCTCGTGCTGACAGTGCCCCCCAAATGTCAACGTCGGAAAATTGAGGACATTGCCGCGTGGGTTGAGGCCTTTACCGTTTTTTCTTTAGTGCTCGCATCTTTCTTTCCTCATCGCTGGAAGGACTTAACCTAGTACAAGCTCCTGATTTTGCACACTCATCGTCACTTCAACGGTCGCGTTTGGTTTTCTTACGATCAGGCTTTCCGCAAGCATGCAGCGGCTTTGAAGCTCACGGATTGGTCGGTTATGGATGCCCATCTATTCAATTTCCATGCAGCTGGTTCTTCAGCCCGTGGCCGCCCATGAGATTCTTTGGAACCAGTGGGTTCGAGCTCCTTGCGGATCGTTTGCATGTCTTGGAACAAGGGCCGTTGCACAGCCCGGTACATGTCGTGCCGGTACGTGCATCATTCGCCTTAATCACAGCCCGCCATCTTGATTTTGACGTCACGGCGTTTGACACCAAACCGAGGCCACGCGTGGAAAGCAAACAATCATGGCGGACAAGCAAGGTGAAAGTTCTGCTGAGTTTTTGCACAAAAATCTTCATACCATACCCAAATTTACGAACGCTTTTATTGAAAAATTTGCGTCAGACCATCTTCCGATTAAGGCAACGCTGACAAGAGGATACAAATTCTTCCACGAGTCTTACATTCACGATGTCGTAGGTGTGTTTGTATAAAGGTTGAGCGTTCGCCATGTTTTTCTTGTTATCAAGCAGTAGCTCAATGGTCCTTAATCTTTTGAGCTAAATACTATGACTTATATTTTGCGCATTAATTTGCAGTTAGACTTGCTATGAATGATGATGAGGGAGTCACGATTCGTGCGAAGTGCTACAGAAGCATGAAGAAAAATGAAGAGCTGCACAATCTTCTTGTCGTGTTCAAACGTGAAAGAGAGCCTTGCGTTGATTCGTTTCGTTGCAGTTGTGCTGCTGGCCAGGTGCTTTGCCATCATATCATCGGCTTAATGTACACGCTGGCGCATTACCAGATGCTAGGAATGAAAAGTGTGCCACCAGTTATATCTAAAACATCGAGACCTCAGGTTAGAATGGGAGATTACACACTAGACATGTGACATTTGTGTCAATAAATGATAATTATTGGACGAGGTTGAGCTAAATATCGTGATTTGTCAGTGGTGAGCAGATCAATTAAGGCTGAAGCCGAAGCTGAAGGCCAAGACAAATAATGAAAGGAAGGAAAGGAAAAAAATTGCAGCAAATGATAATCAGAATTATTGGTAATGCAAGGTTCCAAAGTTGAAAGCAATAGTGCATAACGAATGAAAGCAAAGTTAACCTGGGAAAATGTCTTATTTTTATCTTCCAAACCAGAATTTATCAAGCAATATTTTAATGTTTGATTTTCAGACTTGGCATATCCCTAACCGAGCAGATGGTGTCAAGCCTCGCCCAGTTATGGATGTCACTGTACAAAAATTAAAGAATCCCACCCAGCAGTCAGCCCAAGTAAAAAAGAAACGAAAAGTCTCTGGTGTGACAAGTACTGTTTATAAGCCTTTTGAAGAACCACTCTGGTCCCTTGATTTACCAACGATCCTAAGTCCAATATTTGAGGGGCTTAATCCTAAGCCTGGTTTTCTGAGAGTATGGCCAGATGATGACGAGGATGTCCTATTAACAGAGAGCAACTATGGGCTAGTTCCCAAAGGATCTGTTTTATCCTACCAACAGTCCCTTCCAAGTAAAAAGACTGCAGCTGCAACAAACCTCAGTCTTCCTGTGCCTGACTTTCAGCTTCCAGTTTTTACCCACCCTCCAACTGTACTGTCTGAGAAACAACAACTGCACTATGATTCCCTGACTGTCACCATGGAACAGGCCCTAGAATATGAAGAGCAGACCAGAGAACAATCTGCTTCTAAGGACTGGCACCGACTACGAAAGCATCGTCTAACAGCCTCAAACTTCAAGCAAATCTGCTCCAGGAGAAAGGATCACAAAACACTTTCAGCCAGGCTTCTGAACAGCAAAGTTGTGCAAACAGCAGCAATGAAGTATGGCATAGAGCATGAGGAAGAAGCAGCTCAACAATATGTCCAGCAGTTTGGTAGAAATGTTTTTCCAGTGGGCTTTGTGATAAACCCTTCCCTCCCACACCTAGGCTGTAGCCCAGATAGAAGGGTTTATGATGCAACAGAAAATCATTCATGGGGTCTGTTGGAAATTAAATGTTCCATGTCTGACTATTTGTCAGACCTTAAGTATCTAAAGGTAAATGAAAGAAGTGGTACCTATAGTTTAAGAAAGACCCATGCTTATTATCACCAAGCCATGGGTTGTATAGGACTAACAGGTAGTGCATGGGAGGATTTTTTTGTTTATTGTCGCAAAGAGTTTCATTGTGAGAGAATTTACTATGATGCTGATTATTTTTCTGAAATGCTTGAAAAACTCAACATGTTTTATTTCAACTTTCATTTGTCTTCTGTACAGTGAACATTAATGATGAGCAATAACTATGCTATAACTAATAACAGGCAAACCATTTTTTGCTGAAGGAAGCTAAACATCCAATTTAATTGATAAATATAAAATAATGTTGTTTAAAATGTGAACAAATCTAGTTTAGTTAAAGTAAAGGGATTGTATTCTCTTTGGTTAACAGGATTCTAGTCCATAACATGTTACAGTATGATGTTGGGAAAGGTTCTCATCATATGGTTTAATTTTTATATTCTTTTTAAGACTACCAAAGTTTATCAAGTGCACAACTACACTTTTACTTCATCTGAAAAAAAATAAGTTTACTGTTCATAAAATAAGGGCCCCTGAAAGTTGGTTATTAAACAAGCTACAGTCCATATCTGATTTATGCTTCCTGCAACAGTGAGGGGGATTACCCGATCAAAGTAATGAAACTCTTTAACTCTCCTAATCGCCCTTTCAACATGAACACGCAGGTTGTGTAATTTTTTGCTTTCTTGGAGGTCATTTTTAGAAAACTGCCTCTTACTGGAAAGAAATGAGGGCATGACAACTTCACATCCAAGGGGAGTTAAAAGATCCTGAATAACAAAACCTTTATCAGCCATAAGCTGATCCCCAGGCTGGAGAAGTGGTAGAAGCCCAGACTGCCTTACCAGCTCTTTGTCTGATATTGACCCCTCAAATAAAGAACTGATGTGAATTATTTCCCCTGAAGGTGAAATAACAACATTGCCCTTGTAGGTGGTGTGGCTCTTATATGACGAGTACATTTCACTATTTAAGACTAAACTTGATGGTGCCTGAACCTTTATCTCAGATGCATCAATAATTCCCCTGCAGTCTGGGTACATGGACTTGAAACAAGTGGGCATGTTCTTCTGGATTTTTGCCCTAGATGGCCAGATACAAGTACTCCCAAGCATGAAATAAAGAAAATTTATCCAGGATATAAAAACCCTGCTTACAGTTGTTTGGGAAATGTTAAAGCTATCAGCTAGTACTTGGTTTAAGGTACCAACCCTCAACTTTTGAAGAACTAAATAAAACTGGTCAAATAAACTTAGTTTGCAGCCTTGCATAGTTTTCCTAAGGCCTTCAACTTTCCTTATCCCTTTATTTCTAAGGCGTTGCATTTGGGACCAAGAATACATATTCTGTGCGGTGGGAGTCAGAGCTCTAAATGTCGCAACAAGAACATCAAAAGAAGGAAAACCGGTGTAAAACCTAATGATGCTGTTGGGTTTCATTTTTAGTTGTATATATATTGTTTGCTTATCCAGTGCTGCCTCCAACTCCTCAATTCTCTGATTTGCTGCTTCAAGCAGCTCCTCTGTGGTCTTGGCAGGCTCACCAGAAAAAATATAATCGTGGCAATTCAAGGTAGGTGTGTATATGGGCTCGGGGGAGTTTGAAACAACAGGAGAGGATGGCAGTTCCGGTTGGGCCTCCATAGAACTTTCCTCAACACAAGCTTGGCCAGAAGTTGATGCTATGGATTAAAATGAAAAACATGAAAATACGTCTGATTATTGTACGATTTTAACCAAGGAATGTTTAAAGAAATACTGAAAACAATATTTACTTGTGACAGTGACAGTGTATATGGGCTCAGCGGAGTCTACAACAACAGGAAGGGATGACAGTTCCGGTTGGACCTCCACAGAACTTTCCTCAACACAAGCTTGGCCGGAAGTTGAAGCTATGGATTAAAATGAAAACATAAAAATACCTCTGATTATTTTACAATTTTAACCAGTGAATGTTTAAAGAAATACTGACAACAAAATTTACCTGTGACAGTAACAGGGAACGATGGAAGGCTTACATCAAATAATCTCACTCGTGCAGGTGGTGGTTCTCGTTTTTTTGGAGATTTTCTTTTCTTTGGTGATCTTGACCAGCTAAACATACTCGGAACTGCATGCTTCTCCAGAACACGCTTCCCTGTTAAAGTTGTCTTAAAATCCCCTTCCTTAAAGTGTACAGAACATACTCTTGTGCTGTTTGTTATCTATAGATGAAACAGATCATAATATTTATTGTAAACACACGTGCGCTAAGATGACATCGACAACTTAGCCAACTTACCTGGAAAGTTTTGCCCACGTCTCGCCGTATTTTCACAAGCCACTGCTTTCGAATGAATTTATCACTGGGAAATTGGTGAAAGGTGAGGTTTGGAACTTTTTTAGCACGATTATTTTGACATTGCGGCACGCAACAGTGATCTCTGTTCGGCATGATCTTGTCTCCTCAATCGCCGGAAGTTGACCTTTACACGCGTGGCCTCGCATTGGTGTCAAAAGTTCATGACGTCAATCCAAGATGGCTGCTGTGCGATAAAGGCAAATTGTAGCACTTGTGCTGGCGCTCATCGTTCCCTGGATTGTCACCCGGAGAAACCCTCGAGGTCTGACGGCAAGCGGAGATCAAGCTCACCATCCTCCAGTTTCAAGTCACGTCGCCAATAATTGCTTGAGGACGATTCGTTCCCCGCCAAGTTGAGGGAGCTTGTCCTGTAGTTGACTTGTTCTGTAGTAGACCTAGTTGACATTGACTTTTGTTTGTTTCTCATACATGTTGATTTGCCAAGTCCTTATTTTGTTATTACATTCTTCTAGTCCACTGTGACTGTTATGTTTTATTCTATTAAATATTCCTATTTATTTCTTTTTTCTTTTTCGTTCTCCTTCCCCATACCAATTTGCTTATTTTGCGTTCCTCTTCCAGTGCCCCTTGTTTCTCGTCCAGTCTCCATGGTGAGTCCTTTAAAGGCACAGGTATTTGCCCGCAAGCTCGCCAGCCATCCTGACCAGTCTGCTGTGAGGTTTGTTTTGGATGGTCTCCGTAGTGGTTTTAGGCTTGGTTTTGATCATTCTCGGAAGCTTAAGTCTGCCAAAAAGAATAAGCCCTCAGCCGATCAGCATGCTGAGGTCATTGATCGGTACTTGGCCAATGAAGTGTCTCTTGGAAGGGTACTTGGCCCCTTTCCGTCCCCACCTTTACCCGACCTCCATGTGAGTAGCTTTGGAGTAATCCCAAAGCGGGGGCAACCTGGTAAATGGAGGCTCATTGTCGATTTGTCATCTCCAGGAGGGCTCAGTGTCAATGATGGCATCAACCCTGAGGATTTTTCCCTGCAATACATTACGGTTGACCAGATTATTTCTATGGTCTCCAAGTTTGGCCGTGGGGCTCTGATGGCAAAGTTTGACGTGGAGGCCGCTTATCGCAACATTGCAGTGCACCCCTCGGACCGGTATCTCCTGGGCATGCGGTGGCGGAATCAGTTCTATGTAGACTTAGCCCTTCCCTTTGGTCTCCGCTCTGCCCCCACATCTTCAATTCAGTGGCAGATATGGTAGAATGGATCCTCATCCATTCCCACAATGTCCCTGATTTGCTGCATTATTTAGACGACTTCATCACCGCCGGCCCTCCCAATTCTGACCAATGCGCTCGTAATTCAAACACGTCAGTTACTGTGTGCAATTCGTTAGGGCTCCCTCTTCACCCCGATAAGTGTCTCGGGCCCTCCTCGGTTCTGGTGGTACTAGGTATTGAACTTGATTCAAATGAACAGGTCGCACGCCTCCCGGCCGACAAGTTTGTGGCATTACAGCAGCTGATTACATCGTGGCTCTCCCGTCGCTGGTGCACCAGAGTCAATTAGAGTCCCTCATCGGTCATCTTCATCACGCTGCCTAGGTGGTCTAGCCTGGCCGCACCTTTTTACGCCGCATGATCAACTTCCTCCGCTGCTTTCGTCGAGATGATCATCCCATCCGCCTAAATTCTGAGTTTAAGTTGGACCTTCAGTGGTGGCACCAGTTCCTCTCTTCTTGGCATGGTGTTTGTTTTTGGCTTTTCCCGGCATGTCTGCTTCTCCTGACATCGAGGTGACTTCTGATGCATCAGGCTCCCTAGGTTTTGGTGCCTTCTTCCAAGGAGCATGGTTTAATGGGTGTTGGGTTTCACCCCAGGCGTCCCAATCAATTGCTTATAAAGAACTGTTTCCCGTGGTGTTGGCTGCTCGCATCTGGGGTGCTCAATGGTCTAGGAGGCATGTGTTGTTTCGATGTGACAACGAAGCTGCCGTTCACATCTTAAATTCCCATACTTCAAAGATTCCTTGTTTGATGCGTTTGCTGCACCATCTGCTTCCTTCTGCTGCCCATTTTAATTTCTCCTTTGCCTCGCTAATTGTATTGCTGACGCCTTGTCCCACTTTCATTGGCAGGAGTTCAGGCGGCTTGCTCCGGAAGCTCAGCTGTTCCCAGTGCCTGTTCCACATCAGCTTTTGGAGGAATTGACTGCTCCGTCTTAGAAAAGCAGTGCCATCAGTTCCTGGTCCATGGCTTGGCTGCTTCTACCCGTAAATCCTACACAGCTGGACAAAAGAAGTTCATTAATTTTTGTATTCAGCTGGGCAAACTGCATTCTAGTGGTTGTCCGTGCCCTGTTGACGAGTAGACATTGTGTCTTTTTGCAACTTTTTTGGCCGGGTCTCTTCTCTGCAGACACTGTGCTTGGCCTTGAACATTTGTTATGCCCTGCGGATTTTGGCCATGCCCCTCATGCGGATTGTCTTGCTTGCTCGTGCCTTACAGTTGAGTGCTGTGCAGATGTTTCCTCTACTCTGCCAGACTGGCCGGTGTGTCGACCCTTTGGTAAGTACCTCTTGCTGGGCGAGGGAAAGGTGCTTGGTCTTCTCTTGGGGTGTCGTAGGTCCCACGTCCACCCTGTTCGCGAGCCCTCCGCCCTTCCAAGCACCTTGTTGGGCGAAGGGTCTGGGTGGTTGCTGCTCTCAGGGTTGCCATGGATACCTGCAAGCTTGGCTGGCTTCATGCACAGCTCCACCTAAACCAAGGCACCTTCCCCAAGCTCATCGATTGGCGATGAGTTTAAATGTGGCTGAATGTAATTTAGGCAAAGTTAAACTTGAGCCAATGCAGTCAGCAGCAGTCTGCCGGAAGCCATGCGCGGGGGGTTCGCTTTTACAGGGTTTGTTGCAGGGGCATTTGTATTGCATTCCAGCTACGTTCTCATTCGCCTTTGTCTGCCATAGCTGAGTGCCTTTTTTCTCCCACTCCTCCCTCCCCTTAGTGGTAAGTATGTGGGTTAGGTAAGTATTTCCACTGATTTATCAGTGTGACGGTGCCGGGTGGTTGCCGCTCTCAGGGTTGCCATGGATACCTGCAATCTTGGCTGGCTTCACGCACGGCTCCACGTAAACCAAGATGTAGAGTACACTTTCCTGTAGGAGTCACAGGGTCACACTGCAGTAATTTCTGCTATCTCACTAACATTAATCTTTGGCAGTATTTATGAGTCAATGAGTCATGAGTCAATAGGGACCTTAAGCAAGGTTGACGAGAAGCCCTGACGACGACGACAGGAAGTGAAAATACCGCTTAGCGCCCTACTGCGCATCCTTCACTCGTCGTCCACGTGAAGTTCAGAACATGAAAACGCCATCTTTGCCGTCCAGGCCGAACGTCGCGAGAACGTGAGTATAAATTTATGTATTTTCATCTTGTTTAGGAAGACTATTTATGTTTGGCGTTTGAAATGAAAGCTACATATTCCTTAGTTTCTAATCTTTGCACAATATTGAATCTTACCAGGATTTTGCAACATGAAAACTTAGCAAACAGTCAAAAATTCGGGCTTTGTGACATTTGCATCTTGTCAGCAAAACATTCAAGTTAAGAAGATGAAATCGAGAACTAACAAAGTGATTACTTGTTTTGTTTTATTTACCTATATGCAATCTTTAACAATTGTTTTAACTTGAGCAAAAAATTTGCCGTTGAGGTCATTTTAGAGACTAATTTTCCGAAAAATTAACTTATATTTTGATGTGAATTTCCTTAGAATGGAGTGGACAGAACTTCATGACTTGAATCTTTGCAAAGAAGTTTTAGCTGTTGAACCTTGGAAACATCCTTACCGTGGTAAGGAAAGAAAGAGGAGATTCATGGAACGAAATAGCAAACAATTTAAATGCCTCTGAGCATCCTACGTTTAAAGTATCAAAGAGAAGTGTCAGAGACAGGTTGACATTACTTCAACAAAAGTACAAAGCGAAAATGAGAATGGAGGAAGCTGTCTCTGGGATAGACTGTCAGGAAACAAAGCTAGACTAAGCGTTAGAAGAAATCATAGAAAAAGAGAAAACGGCCACGGATGAGAGAAGCCTGCAAGATGATAACAAGAAAACTGAACAGGCAGCAGCGGAGGAGCACCGCAACCAAGCGGTTGAGCATTTGGGTGAAACCAAGAAAAGGAATGCTGAGAAACAAGACGAAAAAGCCCAGACGGCGAAGAAAGGAAGAAGATCGACATCGGAAGTGGTGCAATTTCTGAAAGAAAAGTCAGAAAGAGAGAGTGTGCTGAGAAAGGAGGATTTGGAGTTGAGACGAAAGGAGCTGAGTCAAAAGGAGGATATGATGAAAATGCTAGCACAACAACAGCAGCAGCAGACTCAGATTATGCTTTGTTTGCTTGCAAAAAGCCAAAATAAGAACAGTTAAGTATCCGCTATTTTATCCATCCAACTGTTGGTTTTTCCAATGTTGTTGTTACTGAAAGTTTTACCGTGAAAAAGTGCTGAGGCAGCATGCATATTTTCCAGACATGCAATAATGCACTGTTTGTGTTTGAAGGTACATTGTGAGACTGCAAAGTTCTAATTGATTAGTGTTGTTGCAAAACCTTAAATTGATTAAATTTAAGATTCATGTTTCAAAGTTTTAAGTGTATTTTATGCGCATTTCTGTACATCTTGTCTGACTGGCTACAATCTTCAGTGTTGTATTTGAAGCTACAACATTTTATCGTAATTAAATTTAAGCTTTGTGTTTCAAAATTTCAAGTTTATTTTATGGTACAGTGTATGCCCATCTTGCCTGACTGGCTACAAAATGAAGCCTCCTGTATCGGTTGGAATTGAGGGGTTATCTGTCAAAGGTGGGAGGGTCAGAAAATATGAAAAAATGTATCAGAAAGGGGTGAGGCAACATTTTTCCTCTTCCCCTCCCCTTCCTCTGGTAAATAATTAACTCCTAATTTTGTGGTATGATTGGAACATTCGCCAGCAGGCTCCTGTCACCAGTTAATGCATTCCAGATGTTGTGCCTCTTGGCTGAAACTCAAGTTTAAACAAAACAATCTTATGAAGCAGTTTGTCATTTATTAATACACTCCTGTATTAAATTAACCTGCCCTCGCTTGATACACCCTGAAAGAAAAAAGCACCCAAGAAACAATGCATTGCTATTCACATAAAACTTCATTATTGCACTGACATGTCATTCCTCTTTGATTACCGGTATATTATTTGAATTACTTTCAAACAAAGTAATCTTGTAGTGTTGGCGGATCCAAGTTAAAGTATTGTGATGTCTGATTTGGATATAGGCATGTAAGGGCATTCCTGAGAATTGCACAAACGACATACATCTTTCCTACACTACTCAAACTAATTTTTAGATTCTTTTTAAAGTCCATAAACTTAAAATAATTTACAATGTCATTAAACAGCCATTCTACGGACTCCCGCACTGTACTTATAGACTGGTTGAAAGCAATCATTGGGGCAGTAAGGGCTCTATTTCGGAATGGCGTCTGTAAGTAAATTCTATGAGGGTATGCCGGATTGCCGTACAAGCAAAATGGATTGCCAGCTGGTGAATTTGCAAAGCGTTGCAGGTCTTGAAGAAGTCCTGAATCAGCTAGCATTCCAGCATCGTGTTTACGACCCTCTGAAACAGTAAAAGGAAGTAAAAAATTCGTAAGGAACTAAAAATGCTTCTTGTACAGGTTTGTCACATGAGCCTCTCACTCTTTACCCCGGACACTCTTCCAATATTTCTTGTTAAAAACATAGTGAAAATGAAATCGCCCACTCTCTCTTTGTACAAACACTCCCCGCAAAACTTACCCACTGGACCAAATAGGTTACCAATTAAACCATTGGGTAGAGCCACACACTGGAATTTTAGAGCGTGAACCCTCTTATGGCCATTGTAGATGACTCTTTGGTGCTCTCCTGGTCTGCATACGGGTCGAACGGTCCCATCAACGAACCCAAAACAATTATGTAAAGCAGCTCCTTTGCCGGAAATAACGTTACTGTAAATCTGTAATGCAGCTGGATTAAGCTCATTGTGGTTCCACTGTGTTATGCGATGTCTGTGAGTGTTATATATAAAATCCAAGACGTCATTACTGACCGTACTGAGAACTGGTACTGGCAGTCCGAATCAAGAAATCATATCACTGTATCTGCAGGGATAACTTAATCTTCTAAGAAGAATGCAGAGACCTTCCATTCTGTCAACAACACTTCTTTGATAGCATCTGAAGCTATCAGGTATTTGAAGAACCTCTGAGAGAATTTGCAAGTCGTGCTTCCTAAATCTTAATTCTGCCAAGCACTCAGCATCGTTCATCTCATCGAGGGAAAACCTCTCGTATTCCTCGTACGAGAAATTGGGATTTTTCGGCATAAATTGCTCGTGTAGTAGCAAAAACTCATCTTCATCTAGAATACCGACCTCATAACTCAAAAGACGTTGTTCTTGGACCTCCTGAAAAGAAGACATGATAAAATTATTGGACTGTTTCTCGATTTTCACGATAAATGAGCACTGTTTTGTTTACATGTCCTCGTCCACGTTCAAGTGCGTGCTTAACATTTTAGTTTTCCTGCCGTGAACGACGTCCTCGGCCTAGTCCCTCAGCAACTCTACTCGTCGTCTTTGTCGTCCAATTCGTTGTCGTTGCTTAAGGTCCCTAACGAGTCAACGAGTCAACGAGTTAGTGCAGTTAATTAAACCATAAAATGAAAGCTAAAATTTCAGAGAGTGCTTAGGCCTAATCACTGAAACGAGGGCTTAGGCTTAATCAACAAATTATTGCTATATTGACTGTGACTAACCCTAACCCTAACTATATTATGGCTGAGCACACACAGGAGCTTAAGCTACATGTAAGTGGACTTTCTTGAGTAATGGATGGCAACTGGGATACATTCACTAAGCACTCGTGGGCACTTTTTCATTACCAAATAGCATAGATCTTAAAATTGCATGGTACCTAAAACCAAAGCAAGAAATATTTTGTTATTCTGACCAATCATGCAAGTCAAAATTATCAGTTTTGGTCTGCTTTTCATTGGTTGAAAAAATGGCAGGCTCTAAATTATATAAGCAATGTTTTTTTGGAACAGTCTGGTCAAGGGAAACAGAAAATATAACCATGCATTTCTGGTTGCTTTTCTGCTTAGCGATTGTCTGAGTTATCTTCATAGTACCAACAAAGTTATTCACAATGACATCAAGGGTAATTCTTATTGGCATTTCATGCATTATGTACAACTACATTTAACATTGGTTTGGAGAAATAAATTATTGGAATCATAAAATACTAAAAAAAATGTCCGTTTACTGTTGACAGATGGCTATGATTAATCAAAACAAGCTTTTTTGAATATTGTACATCTGATAGGATATCATGCTATAATGTAATTCTCTGTTGAAGGAAGCGGCCAACTGTTGCTCCTGTGGAAAGTGCTGGGGCTGTGGTTCTCAATGCAAGGCTACCATGGCCTGCAGTGTTAGATTTGCCTTCTACCTTCAGACCCGAAGTAGCACAGGCCTTACAAGAAAGAGATGGGTCAAAGATTACCAGTAAAATTAGGAGAAACTTCATTTCCAGAATATATGAGCACTTCTCTAGGTTCACCTTGTAAGTAAATGGGAGTATGTTATTTTTGGTTTGCATCACCAGCTTTATTTTCTATGCAAGGCGATATCTCCTAATGCTGTCACCACAGCCTTTTTGTGTAGGTTTTTTTACAATGAAACTAAGGTATGTCCCATTATCCAACAGAGTGGAAATCAGGATCCGCACAAGAAAAGAGAACAATCTCTGACCAGTGTGGGAACTGAACCCATACACACCCTTGGGATTAGATCACCATTGGTTTACCAACTGAGCTACTATGCCAGAGGGGAGCAGGCCGTAGGTATTACGGATATTACAGCCATCTGTATGTTGCAGCAATTGAACAGGAACAAAATTGAGTTATACCCTTCAGATTCTACCCTATCATGCTGATTCTACTACAAAAGTCAAGAAAACAAAAAATTGAAACTTTGCACTTTTAGTTGAATGAATTACTTGATTTTTTATGATTGCATGCTTTCAGATATCCAACAAAGCAACAAGTCCTGGACATATCTGTCCTCATTGTTAGGACCTATCCATTTCTCAAAGATAAATCTGTTGGAACTGGATGTGTAAGTTTGTTTTATATTAATTTTTTATGCCTGAAAGAACAAGAACATACATAATATTATAAGTATTCCACACAAGAGTGAAAGTGAGCTTAAACCTTGCTTCCATCATGCATTTCTACAAAATGCCCACATGCTCCCACTTTAGAATTCTTTTTAATAATCTCTCCCCTTCCATCCCTCCAGAAATTCTAATCTTATGCCACTTTAGTATCTATTAATTAAATACATCTCCATCTCTGATGTGCACCTTTGTTCAATTAAGTTTCCTTGAATGAGAATTGATTGCCTTAGTCCTACACAGCAACATAAGTGAATTAAATGAACAATAAATGACTCCAAACATTTAAGAGCTTCTGCCTGAGAGACCGGGGCAGACTTGGAAATGAAGGTCGGCCGATTTCGCTTAAAATTGGTACACAAAGTACTTATGTCGACTTATGTAATATGCCAAAGTTTCAGCTTCAACGACTTTTTTTTAGCCGAGTTCTGGATATCAGCCCCTCAGGGGTCCCCAGAGGCTGATTTTCAGTGCAATTTTGGCCACTTTTAAATCTCTTTTTTACCAACATGAAATTAATTTCAGGCAAAAACAAAACCATCTTTGTAAAGCCCTATCCTTAGGCTTTTATGGGTGAGAACATTATCTCATGGAAATTTTTCGCTAGCCTGTGGCTGTTATCACAACTTGGTCATATTTGAGGCATATGGGAAGCAACCGGAAATGGCATGTTTTTCAGACCAAATATTTTCCATGCCCATATTTTATATCTTGAGGTCTTAGTATCCCTGCAAAGTTCAGCCCTTTGTTTAGTAATATCAAGAAAAAAATACTAAGGTTGAGGCTTTTTACTAAGAAAAAAACTTACGAGAAGATGGCTAACCAGGCCACTTCCGGTTAGAGTTTCAACAAAGTGTGTCTGCAAAAATCAGCCATTTAATTTCGATTATCTTTTTTCCTTCCAAGTTATGGTTAAAAGAGACTCTGAAGTTAATTGTCACCGAAAAGACTTGCCGTTAATAAGAAATTTTTATGTGATTGTTTTAGGACCGATCAGATAGTGGTCCGACAGCGGTTATAAATTTCTTGGAAGAAGTCTTGAAAATTACGGACAATAGAGCCGCTGCGAAAACTCTTTATTTACCTAACAACACATCTCTTCAAGTGAAGCTATGACCTTCGCAGTTATGAGCGCAATTTTTGCAATTGCGTAGAGAAGCCTGAAAAATTCAGGACTTCAACGGGGTTTGAACCCGTGACCTCGCGATTCCGGTGCGACGCTCTAACCAACTGAGCTATGAAGCCACTGACGTTGGGAGCTAACCTAAACCACAAATGACCAGCTCCCAACGTCAGTGGCTTCATAGCTCAGTTGGTTAGAGCGTCGCACCGGAATCGCGAGGTCACGGGTTCAAACCCCGTTGAAGTCCTGAATTTTTCAGGCTTCTCTACGCAATTGCAAAAATTGCGCTCATAACTGCGAAGATCATAGCTTCACTTGATTTCATATCCGCAGTTCATATATGATTCATTTCATATACCATTTCATCATTGATTCATTCCTCACGGGACCATTAGAACCCACAAATGACCAGCTCCCAACGTCAGTGGCTTCATAGCTCAGTTGGTTAGAGCGTCGCACCGGAATCGCAAGGTCACGGGTTCAAACCCCGTTGAAGTCCTGAATTTTTCAGGCAGACACTCTTCCAGTCTATTTGCAAAGTGTCTGGATAAATTCGCTTACAAAAAACGCTTACCTAGCTTCACTTTTACAGACATGCCCCTTTCCTACAATCCCTTAAAAGTGAGGTAACATTAGAAACTTTAGCCCCAGCGATAAATTGGTCGCAAGTGCGTCGTTGTGAGTTAGATATACACAGGTCGATTAATATACCGTACGTGAAGAGGTCATTGTAGTTTGTTGGCTATGACTGACTTGGAATTCAGTTGTTTTCTCGTGCAGATTCGTCTCCTTGATATTGCAGAGAATGATTATGATAAAACTTGTATGAGAACCTCAATGGCATGATTTGTTTACTGAATATTTATTCATACCCAGTGCCCCAGTGTAAATGGCTCACGTATGTTGTAAATGATTGATAAGGACGTCCAAGACGGTCCGTTTTCGCCGCCAATCCGCTAAATTGCTGGAAGATTACTCACGGGCACTCTTTCCGATTCTCTATCAGTATTTTCCTTTTGTTGCTTTCTCAAACAGCACAGATCCATGGTGGCATCCATACTGCATATATATCCAAAGATAGGACAGGGATGGAGTGGGTTATCCTTCCGGCAAAGACTACTGTTTTGGCAACTTGGGAAATAAAATATTTCAGCTTTCTTGGACCCCTTAAGGACTTGGGGGTTTTTTATCGCACCCTTAGCTGTAGATCACATGAAAAAGTAAGTCTTTATGGACTCACACTGAATTGCTGACCCTTAACTCTGGTTTCGGTAATAAGAAGCAACCTAGGCGGTAATCGCCCTGGAGGGCCATTATGCATGCTGTAGGTGATAAGGTAAGTCGTCACAAGGCCTAGTGCCCGCTCGTACCTGCTGGAGCTTAAATTGGTTACTGCTCTTCTTTCCTGGACAGGATAATAATCACTGGTGCCCATTTATACATCTGGGCGGAGAGAGGCACTGTTAAAGAAAATTGCCTTCCCAAGGCGACATGTCAACGCCCTAGTAACTTGGGGCCCGTTTCTCGAAAGTCCCGAAAACTTTTCGGGCGCGAAAAGCCATTTGTGAAACTGCCAACCACTTGTTCTAGAAAGCCGATCTTTTAACGTGTTTTCAAGGTAACAAAAAGAAAAATGACTGTGAAGTTTGACGACTTAAGTCCTCTCCGTTCTTGAGATACAAAGGGAATTGTGGCACCCGAAAATGGCCAAAAAAAAAGAAACTGTCTGCTATCTATTAATTAAACTAATTAAATCTATTCAGTCTGTAAGCGAATTTGTTTCATTTGAGTCCATTTGAGTGCTTTTGAAAGGCAGAGTGGCGAAAGTCTGGATTTCACAATTTAGTCCCTTGGAAAATCAAAACCATGAGTATACGGTGCACCTTTTGGAAAGAAGTTGACATATGTGGGGCACGAGATAACAAGCCGTCAGAGCCTGCTGTGACTCTCCCATTAGCGACATTAGATCGAGATGTTACGCCCTGCTAGTCAAAGTGGGCGCTGCTGGTAATATAACTGACTGCGTCACACAGAGTTGACAATTTTACTGAATGGAAGTTAATTCTTAACCAAGCTGGCTTGTCTGGCGTCACAAAAGATGAATTAAAGACGATTTGTGATATGTCCACGTCACCGCCGAAAATTCACCCGTTTGCGTAAATATTCAGTAAACAAATCATGCCATTGAGGTTCTCATACAAGTTCTATCATAATCATTCTCTGCAATATCAAGGAGACGAATCTGCACGAGAAAACAACTGAATTCCAAGTCAGTCATAGCCAGCAAACTACAATGACCTCGTCACGTACGGTATATTAATCGACCTGTGTATATCTAACTCACAACGACGCACTTGCGACCAATTTATCGCTGGGGCTAAAGTTTCTAATGTTACCTCAACTTTAAGGGATTGTAGGAAAGGGGCATGTCTGTAAAAGTGAAGCCAGGTAAGCGTTTTTTGTAAGTGAATTTATCCAGACACTTTGCAAATAGACTAGAAGAGTGACTGCTATTTGTGTTAGACTTAGCTTTAATTATATTCCAAATGTCTTTAAAGGTTCAAAACGATTCTCAAGTAGTGTCACGACAGATGTTGTGGTTGCATTTAAAGAGACCGATAAGATCTTTTTTCTTCAGAAAATATTAAAGCCCAAACAGGTGGGTTATAGTACTACTGAATGAAACTACAAAGCTTGCTTTTATCCTGATTTAATTAGCGCTTCATTACTACGGGCCTCAGACGTGATACGTTGAACGAGTTGAACAAAGGAGATAAACTTAACGTTGCAGTTTGGACGAAAAAGATGCAATTTTGCGTTGTGATTTACCGGCAAGAGATGTGTTGTTAGGTAAATAAAGAGTTTTCGCAGCGGCTCTATTGTCCGTAATTTTCAAGACTTCTTCCAAGAAATTTATAACCGCTGTCGGACCACTATCTGATCGGTCCTAAAACAATCACATAAAAATTTCTTATTAACGGCAAGTCTTTTCGGTGACAATTAACTTCAGAGTCTCTTTTAACCATAACTTGGAAGGAAAAAAGATAATCGAAATTAAATGGCTGATTTTTGCAGACACACTTTGTTGAAACTCTAACCGGAAGTGGCCTGGTTAGCCATCTTCTCGTAAGTTTTTTTCTTAGTAAAAAGCCTCAACCTTAGTATTTTTTTCTTGATATTACTAAACAAAGGGCTGAACTTTGCAGGGATACTAAGACCTCAAGATATAAAATATGGGCATGGAAAATATTTGGTCTGAAAAACATGCCATTTCCGGTTGCTTCCCATATGCCTCAAATATGACCAAGTTGTGATAACAGCCACAGGCTAGCGAAAAATTTCCATGAGCTAATATTCTCACCCATAAAAGCCCAAGGATAGGGCTTTACAAAGAAGGTTTTGTTTTTGCCTGAAATTAATTTCATGTTGGTAAAAAAGAGATTTAAAAAGGCCAAAATTACACTGAAAATCAGCCTCTGGGGACCCCTGAGGGACTGATATCCAGAACTCGGCTAAAAAAAAGTCGTTGAAGCTGAAACTTTGGCATATTACATAAGTCGACATAAGTACTTTGTGTACCAATTTTAAGCGAAATCGGCCGACCTTCATTTCCAAGTCTGCCCCGGTCTCTCAGGCAGAAGCTCTTAATTATATTTTTAATTTCATAAATTTCTAGGACTCATGGTTTGCACAAATTTATGAGAAATTTCGCAATGAACGCAAATCAATAATATTGCGAGTGATCCAGAGGTTATCCTACGCAAAAGGAAAAAAATCCAAGGATCCAACATCAAACCTGTGCCCCTGAAGTTAAGGACGTTCGCGCTAATTGTTTGTGCGCAACGTTACTGCGCATGTAACGCGACTGTAATATGTCACGCATTACTTTGAGCATTAGTGAAGTTGAGGTTTTAAAACCTTTGCAAAAACCGTGGACGGTAAGTCTTGCACAGCGTTGGATCAGAGAAGATCGTGATCAGTCAAAATTGATTTAAAATATTTATGAAAGTCAAGTAGACTACTGCACGACTGATATTCGCGAGGTTTTATCAGTCGTGCACTAGTCTACTTGACTTACATACAAATTTTTCAAGCATCAGTTAAAATAACATGGCGACAAAAACGCCGAGGAAAAAATTACAGGCGGGCAAAAGAATGGCACATTTATTTCCGAATCATCATGAA
>NC_090884.1:14598328-14600828 GCF_036669925.1 Montipora capricornis | reverse complement strand
TAGTGTAATTTTTAATCTGGTTTAATGCTCGTGCTTGAATACCAAAGTCGAGATGTAACTAAATGTCTTCGGTTCATACAATGATAATTATTGCAAGTTAGATGATTTAGCTTGCTTCAAAGCATTTTTAGAATGATTCGTTCATTTCCGTTTTCTGAACATCCTCAGCTCGAGACTGCAATAATCGAATTGCTTAATTATTTTGTGCTTGTCGCCATGGTTGAAGACTACCGCTCATGTGAGCAGTGCTGGCATTGGTGTTTCTGACCCATACTCCGATGAAAAACAAAATAACTATGGCCTTTAATTAGTTGTAAGAGTTTTCTAAAAATATCAAGTCGTTTCGACGCAATAAAAGTATCCTACATTCAAAACTGAAGCGAAACTAATTATTCGGCAATTATTGTGTGCTTGTTGCCATGTTTGCAGAATACCGCTCATGTGAGCAGTGCTTGCATTGGTTTTTGTGACTCATACTCCGATGAGAAACACAATAATTGCAGTTTCGACGCATTAAAAGTATCCTACATTCAAAACTGAAGCGAAACTAATTAGTCGGCAATTATTGTGTGCTTGTTGCCATGGTTGCAGAATACCGCTCATGTGAGCAGTGCTTGCATTTGTTTTTGTGACTTATGACCGTTAGTTGTAAGAGTTTTCTAAAACATCAACAATAAAAATGAGAATTGTTCTCGGATTCGGTTCGACGCGATGAAAGTAGCCCGCATTCAAAAGCCAAGTGAAACAAAGTATTCAGTTATTGTGTCCTTGTCGCTATGGTTGCATAATACTAAATGGCCGTTGTTTTGTTTCAGTTTTTCGGACACAACACAATAACTAACAGATGAAGAGCATTTTCGGAGTCTGTTCGTCACGATCAACCTAGAATCACAACAGTTGCCACAATTGATTAATCGTGATTCTAAATATTTCGACAAACGTTCCTTCGGAACCTAGCCTTAGAGCCGCACAAAAGAAATTGCCCTGTTATCTTGCCCTTGTTACCATGGCTCTGGTTGCAAACAAACCACGTCAGTGCCACGTAAGTGCATGCATCGGCGTATAGTTTTGCTGGCTTTTCTAATTTCAGCTCTTTCAAACATTTTAGAAACGGGAATATGTTCACGAAGCCCTTCGTAAACTTTTACTAAGTTAACAGATTAGTTTACACTGAATTCTTAATTGCTTTCAGATTCACAATCATGTGACAGAAGAACACGGCTAGGAGAGACTGATCAGCGTGGTAAGCCCTTATTATCTAAAACCATGCCATACAGACGAAGTATTTTAATGTAGTTTACTTTAACTTTGGTGAGCAAAATAAACAAGTAAAATGCATCAACAGTTTTGAATAATCGGGAGGTTAAACATCGTTTTTCACAACCAAAGCTGACCGCCATGAAATTCTCTTCAACTTGATACATGTCTTGACTGAAATAAAAGTTTTGTTTGTAATACGTACCTCAAGGCGAACTGAAATGATTAATTAGTTGTAACCGTTGTTTAGTCTTGTTGTTCTTTGAAAATGCTTATTGCGACTAGATTGTTCAAATAAACTGAACTATAAGGCAACAGAGTGACAAGTTCGTTCCTTTCCATCACACCTTTCACCCTGGTCGATACTATAACAACTGAACTATGAATTAACAGAGTGACAACTTCCTTCCTTTCCATCACACCTTCCACCCTGGTCGATACTCAAACAACTGAACTATAAAGCAACACAGTGACAACTTCCTTCCTTTCCATCACACCTGTCACCCTGGTCGATACTCTAACAACTCAGTGAACTATGAAGCAACAGAGTGACAAGTTCCTTCCTTTCGATCACACCTTCCACCCTGGTCAATGCTCTAACAACTGAACTATGAAGCAACAGAGTGGCAAATTTCTTCCTTTTCATCACACCTTTCACCCTGGTCGATACTCTAGCAACTGAATTTTGAAGCAACAGAGTGGCAGGTTCCTTCCTGTTTATTCTCGCTGAAAGAGGCGTCTCCTGAATCTTTATTTGCTGTTCATCACAAAAAATCAACAAAATCTCCGCGAAATTACTTACAATGCCTGGTTGGCATCTAAAACATCTAACTGTGACGTTTATCCAATAGACTGTGCTATGTTGGCATTTGAAACATCTAACTGTGCCGTCTATCCAATAAACTGTGCCTCGCTGGCCTTTTTTAACATCTAACTGTGCTGTTCATTCAAAAGACTGTGCTTCACCAACATATACTTAAAACATCTAAATGTGCTATCCGTGCAGTAGATTCTGGAAGAAAAATCATCTTACACTGCATTTGTGTGCCGTTCACTGAAATCATCTTCACTGAGCCTACAAGCATTAATGCTTTGATAATTGTCTTATATAGTGATCATATAAATGGCATTTACACCAATGTACAAATTAAAAGCTGAAAAGATAATGAGTTCTAAAATGTTTTGTTTAGAATTCAGCCTGCTCAGCGACATTATGCTTTATAAAAAAAATCAATAAAACGGT
>NC_090884.1:14583328-14588328 GCF_036669925.1 Montipora capricornis | reverse complement strand
CATGATTTCATACCATTAAATGAAATAAATGGGGCTGTAATTATGAATGGACGTTTAATTGGAGGTGTGCAATGTTGTCTATCGGGGTGTGAAAATGAGGCAGGATGTCGTAAATTTGATAGCACGATTGGGCAATATGAAATCAAATGTAGCCCTCATGACTTATCAGGTAATACAAAAAATTTTAAGAATCTCAGGGTATGTGATAAGCATTACGTCAGTGTATCATCCAGGGGGCACAAGCCTGCAAAGGGAAAAAGTTCGTCAAAATCCCGAAGTGATACCCAGCGTGGCATTCTGAAGGTAAATCCATGTGTTATGATACGTTCACAATGCAGTAATGAGGTTTGCCTTTCCAGTGACATTCCCTGTAAAAGACATAAAATAAGAGTATTTGATAAACTGTTTACAATGACCTATATACATGTATATCTACAGAACCTTGTAATGGTTCTATGGTGCCTTACATATGTATGTCATGTCAGCCTTTCTTTTTGAAATCTGTCAAAATAGAGGCCGAGTACAAGGAAGCAAAAACTATGTTTCAAGAAAAACAAGGATGTTCAAATCCATCAAGATGGTCTGATCTTGCCAAAGAACATGTACAAGTACAAGATGAATATGACCATTCCATTCCAAGATCAAATTATGCAGTTGATGAACCACAAGGCAAATATGGTTTGACCATTTCAAAATTAAAAGCAGGGATTTTTAGTGAAGGTTTAAAAGAGCTTCTGAAAGAATGCAGCCCTTCAGTAAACATACATGTAGCTGAGGGATGTTATGCTCATGGGGTGCCTCAGCACGCTGATGTATATACAACCTTTCAATCTATCCTTCCAGCTATCTTTCCATGGATAGCAACATTCTCAAGTTCAAAAACAGCCCAGGACAATCTTAAGGTTGTCCTTTCAAAACCAAAGACAGCAAATGGTGTTGAAATACCTGTGTGGAAAGAAGTAACATTTTTCCTTCCCACCAAAATCTCTATTGCAACAGATAACATTTGTCATTTTACAGTGCAGATCTTGAGCAAGAAAGTAGATTATGGTGAGCTCCCGCTTATCATCTTTCAGCCCAATATATTTAAATCTGTTCTTGATATAATACTGAAAACAACTGATAACTTACGTGTTTGTCCTGGCATGAGTGATCCTACACTGGTTGATGTGACTGAAAGAAAAAAATCAAAATTTGTTATACCGCGTTCACACTAGTGTTATAGAAGGAAAATTTGTTAAATGCATTAGAAGCACAAAATGCTCTTGCAAACTATCAACTGAATCGAGAATAAGTGAATGCCATGATTTGCTACGGTCTTGCCTGCGTTGGCAAAAAACACCTTCGTCTGAACTCCTCAATCAAAGACAGCCCATGATTCCCATGCTAAACTCAGCAGTCTGTCCCATGCTGAACTTATTATCAAGGCCAAAAACCTACACAAAATGGTTGCCCAGAGCCAACGAAAGGCAAAACGATACTACATTCTATACCAAAAGAAAAACGAAGAAATGTTAAAGCACCAAAAAATTACAACCCTACATCTTCTGATCTTGCTAAATTGATGAAAATTGCCATACAAAACCAGTGGCTTACTGAAAACTCTGTCTTATATGCCCTTCTAACTGACACTTTGACGTCATTGAAACTCCAAGAGGAGGAATTTGAAAAACATGGAAAATTAACCAAACAAAAACAGAAACCACACCCCAAAGGAATGAGGTACAACCCTCTTGCGATTAAGTGGAACTGCATGATAGCCAAGTAAGTGCCACAAAAAAAGATATGAAGTGGCATGTCGCATTATTCCCATTCCAACCTGGGAGACAGTAAAACAGAATAGACAGGCTAACAGTACAAGTCCAATATCACAACAAAATCTGTCACTTATGGTACAAGAAATGGTAAGAAAGGGTTGTAGGGGAGTTGGCGGTATTCATTGGGATGAAATGACTGTTAAGGAAGGAATAGTACTCCGCAAACGGACAGGGGAACTGGTTGGATTTGAAGACTCAATCAAAGTCCCGACTACCTTGAAACGAGAATGAGGACAATGACTCTGACAACTCATCACAATCCACTGGTTTTGATAACTCCTCCATCGATTTTGACCTAGACTCCAGCCCTGTGATTATATCTCCCAATGACGTAAAACCAGTTCCATCTAAAAAAGCAAAACGAATCTGCCAATTTTTCTATTCATCACTGGGGGGGCTTTTTCATGGCCAGTTGCTTCTTTCCCATTAAACAAAATAAACCACCGAATTCTTTCTTCTCTTGTTTGGCAAGTATGTGAAGCCATTGGAGGTCTTAACCTTGAAAATGGAAAAAAATTGAAGTCATCTATGGTGTTTCAGATGGATCAACATATTCCCATGCATTGGTGGCTCTCAGGTTACCCTCATATGATTAAAAAACTGAGAAACTTTGTTGTCAATCCAGATGGGAAACTAAAAATACAGGGCAGAAAAATAACAGGTGATCATTTGTTACCTGTTGTAACACGTCAGCTAACAAAGTTCACTTGAAAACACATAAAGTTGACACCGCGAACCAAAATGAGCGTCAAAAGAGACGTCACTGTTTGTTCTCTTGATATAGCATTAGACATCCTGAAGGGACCTTTACCCCCTGAAAGTACTGTTGGAACCCGTACTTACTTAAAACAATGCTACAAGCTATTTCAAATATTCAACAACAATTCAGAAGTTGACCCCACATATCAATAATGCTGTGGTTTGACAACTGGTATAAAGATACCAAACAGAACAGCTCACAAGCAACCGGTGGTTTAAAAGATCACTGGAAACAATTCATACCTCGTATCACTTACAAAGATCTTAAAAGAACAATTAGGGCTTTTCTAGGGGTTGTTCAGTATGTGCAAATGAATCATCCAGAATTGCACATCATCCCAAAGACCATGTGCCAAGATGATGTTGAAAATTACTTTTCCCTACAAAGTGCTAGGGTATCAGGAGGTAAACCAACCACTTTACAGTTTTTTGAGTCATCTGCTTCTCTTGAAACTGAACTCCTTCTGTCTTCTGAGATGAAAGACCTACAAGGAACCTGTGGTTCCTACGACTTGACAGCCCTTCCTAATCTTGTTTCTCCTCCCCTATCAAAACCAAAACTTACATCTCGTGAAAACACAAAGCACTTTACTGAGAAAGAAGGATGGGAACTGTGTGCTGGTCTGTTAGCCTCTGACAGTATCATTGAGGAAACATGGGAGTTCAATCAAGACTTTCATGATAGAGCAGATAAACTACAATTATCAAGACATGTCAAACAAACAGTAGAATGCATGGATCTTTTTTCGCTTACTACAATCTTACAAACTTCACAACCCATACTGACTGCCCATGCCAAAGAAAACCATCAACATGTATCACTATTTGCCAGAAGGCTAGACTCTTATTTACGAACAAATTTATTTACTGGCAACTGGTCCAGCATCTCACTTTAAGAAGCCATCAACAAACTAAAGGGTGAAAGGGCATTTGTTTCTACTGGAGGAAACTTTTGCACACACTGCTCATTCCAAAGTCTCAAATTAGACTGTCTAGTGAAGTTCTTTCTGCTTTTGAATCGGCTGTAAGGCAAATTTTGAAAAAAATTAATGTTACCTCAGATGAGAAAAAGAAACTAACAAAAGCCAATTCAAATGACACTTGTTTTCGTTGCTACAAGCAAGGTCACTGGGCATCTGAATGCCCAGAAGGGCACCAACCTGAATGGCTGGCCAAACAGAAGTGTTTCTTGTGTGGTCAACAGGGTCATTCGGGAATGGCATGTCCAAAGAAAATAAGAAATGATAAACTGAAGACTAAAATTATCCAGAATAAGCCCTGACCAGTTAAAAGTGCATGGTACCAGGCTGGTACATCACTCACAAAGGTTGTGTTTTCACTAGGACAAGTTTGACTAGTTAAAGTCGGAAAAGTCCGGAAGTTCAGTGAAAACAGCTTGTCCTAAGTTAAGCGAGTTAAAAATGCAAGCTGCTTTCACATGAAAAAACAAGGGATTATCTCGACTTTATTACAGGAAATTCCTGCAGAGTTATACTACCTCGCGAGATGGTGTAACTTGTCCTGGTAAATGCTGCAGCCAATCACATTGCCGGTAGTGACAGATGCCTGCCAAATCGTGACCTGCCAAATATTTTCTAGACGCTCGCACTCGCCTTGTGGTTCACTTTGGTTTTGAAATGGCAGACGAAGTCACTAGTAATACCTTCCCGTTCCGATTTACAATTCCTCCGGCCTCATTAAATCCCTCAGTTTCTCGGCCAGGACCTTACCTATTTCATGGTGGCGGCATGCAGAATCCGCAGTACCTGCTTTTGAGCACAAATGTTCTACAGTTTATGCCAGCCACATCTCTCCACAGCACATCATCTTCAGCCGCATCTTCCACAAGTACCGGCGAAAGCAGCGAAAACAGTCCGACCGAAGGATCTGTTAACCAAAATCGATGTCCCAACTGGTCAGACGCTGAGACAAGATTTCTTTTGGAAATATGGAGGGACAGTTTCCCTATTAGTAGAAGAAGAAACAGTGGCGCATGGGACACCATTGCGAAAAAGTTAAACAACATTCTGAAAGAGCAAAAAATTTCAAGCTTTCGCACTGGCATGCAGTGCAAAGCCGAACAAAATACCTTCAAGATGAATATAAGAGAGTGAAAGACCATAACTCCCGAAGCGGAAACGACCAAGAAACCTTTCAATGCTTCGAAGAAATCGACAAGTGTTGGGCTGCAAGCCAAACATTACTCCAAAGCACGCACTTGAATGTGGTCTGGCCGCCAATGATACCAGCGCTAAAACAGGTGATGGGGAAGATTCACCGAACGCTGGTCCGTCAATCCACGAGAGTGATGAGAATTCAGTAAAGAAGTAGACAAGATTACGTTCGACTTTATTTGGGATCACAAGCCCGCCAAAATAAAAAAGACTACCCTTATCAAGCAAAAAACAGCTGGTGGCCTTGACA